>NC_045747.1:156275-156370 GCF_008692095.1 Etheostoma spectabile | reverse complement strand
CCCTGTAATGTATTTTGGTTGGAGTGATTTTTACACTTGTTATTTATGTATTTGACATCAACTCTGTTCAGCACTTTGGTCAACTGTTGTTTTTA
>NC_045747.1:155622-156265 GCF_008692095.1 Etheostoma spectabile | reverse complement strand
AGAAATAAAATTGACATTGACATTGACATTGAATACTGCCACAACAGTCTCTTTATGTATCTGTGCTTTTCTTATTTCATCCCTAAGACGTATGATTGAATCAGTAGTATTTCTCCCCTTTCTAAAGCCACTCACATAACTCGACATCAACCCCCTTTCTTCAATAAAGGGCATTAGCCTTCCACTCACCAACCTCTCCATTAACTTATTTAACTGAGAGGTTAAAACTGTTGGCCTATAATTTGCTGGATTACTAGCATCTTTTCCTGGTTTTCTTATTAGAAAAATAACTGCCTCCTTCCATCCTGTAGGAATCTTTCCTTCCTCTCATACTTTATTAAATACATTTAAAACATTCTGAATTCCCTCATCATGCAAATGTCTTAAAAATTATAATTTTTTTTACCAGGACCTTAATTCTTACACTTGTCCAATGCATTTCCTAATTATCTCAGTGTGAAAGGAACACTATATTTATCCTTTTTTCTTTTGAATACCTATAAAGAGAGATTTCGTATTTATAATTTGGAACTGAGGAATGCAAGGAGGTCCTTCTTCTCTTACATTATTGCTAGAAACACTATTTATTCATGTGCTTTGTTTGCTACTGTAGATAGATTAACAAACCCTCCAGGACCAGTAG
>NC_045747.1:155512-155612 GCF_008692095.1 Etheostoma spectabile | reverse complement strand
TTTATCTACCAAGGCCTGCAATGACTTTGCCGCCTTCTTCAAAGACAAAATTCAGAAGTTTAGACAAACAGTCAGTGCCTCCATATCAAGTCCAGGATAT
>NC_045747.1:155141-155502 GCF_008692095.1 Etheostoma spectabile | reverse complement strand
TCACAGTGTTCAAGAAAAACTAGTTCCAATATGACATAATTTTATCCGATCAACCATAAAAACCTGGAGGACATTATACAACATCTGAAAACCTCCTCCTGTTACCTTGATATTCTACCAACGGGAGTTTTCAAAAATGTTTCGAATTGTTTGGCTTCTGGTCTTCTATAGATTGTGAACATGTCTCTTCTTTCAGGAATCTTTCCACAGGCCCTGATCAAGCCACTCTTAAAAAAGAACAATCTAGACACATCACTAATGAGCAGCTATAGCCCAATATCAAACCTTCCGTTTTTAAGTCAAATCATTGAGAAAGCCGTTTGTCAACAACTCAACCATTTCCTGTCACTAAACAACAGTT
>NC_045747.1:155033-155131 GCF_008692095.1 Etheostoma spectabile | reverse complement strand
TCAGTCGGGTTTCCGACCACACCACAGCACTGAGACAACTCTTGTCAAAGTCTTTAACGACATCCACCTTAACACAGATAGTGGCAAAATCTCAGTCT
>NC_045747.1:154420-155023 GCF_008692095.1 Etheostoma spectabile | reverse complement strand
TGATCTCAGTGCTGCATTTGACACGGTCGACCATGACATAGTACTAGACCGATTGAAAAACTGGGTAGGACTTTCTGGCTTAGTACTAAACTGGTTTAAATCCTACTTACAGAATAGGGATTACTTTGTGTTAATAGGTAATTATACATCTGAGCATACAAATATGACGTGTGGAGTTCCACAAGGCTTCATTCTGGGGCTTCTTCTGTTTAACATCTACATGCTTCCAATGGCCCAGATTATGGAGAACAACAAAATAAGTTACCATAGTTATGCGGACAACACACAAATTTGCATAACCTTATCGCCAGGGGACTATAGTCCAATACAAAAACTGACTAAGTGCATTGAACAAATTAACGACTGGATGTGCCAGAACTTTCTGAAATCATATGAAGGAAAAACTGAGGTGGTTGTTTTTGGAACTAAAGAGGAACGATTAAAAGCCTGCGCTCAGCTTCAAACAGCAAAGTTAAAAACAACAGACAAAGCCAAAAATGTTGGTGTAGTCATGGACTCAGACCTGAACTTTAACAGCCACATTAAGACCATTACATAGTCAGCCTATTATCACCTTAAGAATATATCAAGGGTTAAAGGACT
>NC_045747.1:150293-154410 GCF_008692095.1 Etheostoma spectabile | reverse complement strand
GTGTCAACAGGATTTGGAAAAACTAGTCCATGCTTTCATCTTAAGTAGACTTGACAACTGTAACGGGGTCTTTACAGGTCTCCCTGAAAAATCAATCAGACAGCTACAGCTGATTCAGAACGCTGCTGCTCGGGTCCTCACTAAGACCAAGAGACTGGATCACATCACTCCAGTCCTCACTAAGACCAAGAGACTGGATCACATCCCTCCGGTCCTCACTGAGACCAAGAGACTGGATCACAACACTCCAGTTCTGAAGTCTTTAAACTGGCTTCCTGTGCCTCAAAGAATAGACTTCAAAATACTTTTGCTAGTTTATAAATCACTAAACGGTTTAGGGTCAAAACACATTTCTGATCTGCTACTACACTATGACCCCCCTAGACCTCTCAGGTCATCTGGGACAGGTCTACTTTCTGTCCCCAGAGTCAGAACTAAACAGGGTGAAGCAGCTTTCAGTTTCTATGCTCCTCATATCTGGAATAAACTCCCAGAAACCTGCAGATCCGCTGCTACTCTCAGTTCTTTTAAATCAGGGCTGAAGACCTTTCTTTTTGATGCTGCCTTTCTCTAAATGGTTGTTCATTTCTTTAATGTTTAATTTATTATACTGCACTGTGTTTTATCTGTTTTCTGTTTTTTATTTTTTTATTTTAACTGTTTATTCTTGTGTTTTATCTGTTTTTATTTGTTTTAACTGTTTTTTAACTGATTCTGTGTAAAGCACTTTGAATTGCCTTGTTGCTGAAATGTGCAATACAAAAGAGCTGCCTTGCCTTGCCTTGCCTACCCTTCTTTCTTCTTCTGATAGATTACTGGAGCTATGTACTTAATGTGTTCACCATCATTTCTGCTTTCTCTAGGTTAGCCAACTGTTCTCCATCTAAAAGGATTGAATAATTCCACTTCTTTCATTCTTCTATTACCTTCCATTTTGTTGATCATTCCCCAGTCATCATTTACATTACTATATTTACATTACGTCCAATTGAGCTACAATAATCCATCCAGTATTTTCTTTTCCTTTTCCATATACTCCTCACTAGTGCCTGTGCTTGCTTATATTCAATCACATGTTGAAAGAGTTCTCTGTTCCTTTCCCTGGCTACCTCTTCACATTCAACACTCCACCATGGAACTGCTTTTCTTACTAGTCTTCCTTAACTTGTTGGTGTAGTAGCCCTTGCAGCCTTATAAATACTCTGTCGCATCTCAATTTCATTTCTTTCAAAATCATTTGTTTCTTGGACTCAGCTAATATTCAAATCACTTGTTTCCATCAATCTATTCCAGTTTGCCTTTTTGAAAATTCACCTTCCATGACTACCTTCTGTGCTCAACCTTACATCAATGGTCAGTGTACATATGATTGGGTAGTGATCACTTCCAATAGTTTCTTTACCATTCATTCTCTACAAGACAAAAATGTGAGTTCTAATACTGACTCTATACCAGTTCTAACATCAATCCTAGTCCTTCTACCATCATTCAAACAAACTAAACTCCTATCAGTCATTACCTCCTCAATCCCTCTTTTCTCCTCCCCACAGTGTGTAGTGGCAATTAACATCTCTACATCATACAACATTATCTATATAATGGCCTTCTATTTCCTCTAGTTTATTTATTTCTAACTGTTTACAAGGATTCATAATTATTATTACTATTACTATTTTCTTTTTATCTGCACATACTTCAACTACCATATGTTCTGAAGAATGTGTTCCATGCATACATTCCTTGATTTGATTACCATTTTTTCTCTCCGTGGCCTGCTGGAATAAGAACACACTATTTAAGGACAGAGAGAGAGAAGCATGACACAATAACTTGCGTAGCTTAGGGCTGTTCCGGTTTAATGCCACAACAATACCTACAGCTGCATCCCACTTGACTAATGCACTAATGTCACAACAGCATTGGTGGTGAGCAATTCATCCTTCGGGCTTCATTTTGTAATCTCTTCCTTACTTTTCAGGTATCACAATAACACAGGCAGGCCATCATTCTCATTCTTACATCAGTGCGTGTTGTTCTACTACAAGCTGCCAAAATGCAATTGATGACTTAAATAACCGTCTGTGTACCTAACCCTGGAGAAAATACTTAATGGCTGGATGCCAAACAACATATTAAAGAATCACTCTGCACCCTGATCAATCAAAACAGACAACTAATATTAATCCTAGTTTTGACAGCTGGTCTGGTTTGACACTTTATTTGCAGTACTGTGTGGGAAGCGTAAGATGCTAACACTACCAGGGTTAGCTATTTGATTCCCACTGGGCCACACATGAACAAAGTGGATGGGATTTTGTCGACTATTGTGAGTCATTTTTTATCAAGATGTCCCACCAAATGGCATCAGAGTTATGATGCTAATAACTGATTCATCAAAAGAGACAAATTGTCGTGTACTATCCCTTTTGCCACTTTACAAATGTAAATAAGCATTTTACTGTGGTGTTCAGCATTCTTTCGCAGCAGCAGTCACTTTAGTGCATACAGTGATAAATACGTGGAATACATACATTTTACAGTACTTTCCTTTTGGTAGCTATATGTACCAGTGGTTCTTGAGAACAGCCTGAGTAGTACTGTGCCGGCAAGTAATTTAAACACATTTAAACACACCTAAACTGAGACCAAGTCATCACCAACACCAGAGTGTGTCAAGACTGAGACAAGACCAAGATGTTGAGTGGTTGAGGTCAAATCAAGACCAAGACCAAGGCAGGGCAAGAACGAGTAAAGCCCAAGACCAGGACAGAGTCCGACACTGCACGACACAATTAAATGTGGAAAGTGCAAACCACAGACAGTCAAATTAATGTGAAAGATCCAGATTCACAGAAAAAAAAAGACAAAACACAATTAATGTTCTTTTTCATTTACCGGGACAAGTCTCACTCCCTATTCGTTTCTCTTCTCTTAGCTGATTTGTTCTTGCTATAATATGAATTCTACCAGTCGTCCAATAGGCTGTCGGCTGTGTATCAACCTGACTTCTGCAAAACACAACTGATGGTCCCAACCCCATTAATAAGGCAAGAAATTCCACTAATGAACCCTGACAAGGCCCACCAGTAAAGGGAAAACCATTTCACGTGGTATTTCAGTGAGAGAACATCAAGGGTTTGCAGTGCTCTCAAAAAAGCATTCTTTATTATCAGGCTGCTCGACAAAGTCCATAAAGACTCTTCAGCTGATCCAGAATGCTGCAGCACGTGTTCTGACAGGAACCAGGAAAAGAGATCACATCTCTCCTGTTTTAGCTTCTCTGCATTGGCTTCCTGTAAAATCCAGAAGATAATTTAAAATCCTTCTTCTCACCTACAAAGCTCTTCATGGTCAGGCACCATCTAATCTTAAAGAGCTAATAGTACCTTACTACCCCACCAGAGCACTCCCAGGTAATTACTCCCAGAATTACTTGTGGTTCCTAGAGTCGCCACAAGTAGAATGGGAAACACAGTGTTCAGCTATCAGGCTCCTCTCCTGTGGAACTAGGTTCCAGTCTGGGTCCCGGGACTAGAGCGTTTAGCTATCAGGCTCCTGGGGAACCAGGTTCCAGTTTCCCTTAGTTATGCTGCTATAGGCCTAGACTGCTGGGGGACTTCCCATGATGCACTGAGCACCTCTCTCTTCCTCCTTCTCTCCATCTGTATGCAACCTCATCCCATTAATGCATGTTACTAACTCGACTTCTTCCCTTTCCCGGAGTCTTGTGCTCTCTCGCCCCTCTCCTCTCTCCTCCTATCACTTCCTGCAGGTGTTTCTGGCTCTGGATCTGTGGAGTCTGTCTCCATGGTCCTGCTCCACAGTCTCTGCTACAATTCTCCAGGTCTCTCTCTCTCTGTCTCTCTCTCTGTCTCTCTCTCTGTCTGTGTCGTCTCTTTCTGTGTCTCTCTCTCTTTGTTTCTCTCTGTCTCTCTTTCTCTCTCTTTCTCTTACCCCCAACTGGTCAAGGCAGATGCGCCCTATCCATGGTTCTGCTCAAGATTTCTGCATCTGAAAGGAAGTGTTTCCTTGCCTCTGTCCGCTAGTGCTTGCTCTTGGTGGGAACTGTTGGGTTTCTGTAAAGAACATCCCAGAGTCCGGTCTAGACCTGCTCTTT
>NC_045747.1:139268-150283 GCF_008692095.1 Etheostoma spectabile | reverse complement strand
CAATGAGATAACTGTTGTTGTGATTTGGCGCTACATAAATGAAATTGAATTGAATTGAATTGAACTGAACATGCCATTTTTTAGGTTGGGTACTGTTAACTCTCGTTCATATTTTAAGTAAAAGGACATGACTTTGGCACCTTGTTGGTGACCTCCTTCTTCTGAATGTATCGACTGAAACACTCTGAAGTGTATACTGCCCCCATCAGTTCAGGAAGAGGTGCAACACCAATTTTAGTACCGGAAGGTACCGTAAGTATTGGTTCTGGTGTCATCCCTACACTGAAAAAAATGTTATGTTGAATTTGCTTAATTTTATTTAGGTAAGTGGTTGCACGAAATAAATTTGTCTAAATCCAGATATATTTTATAAGTTAATTGTACATATATTTTGTACGTTGTGTTTAGTATTTTTTTTTTTTGTAATTTTAAATTAATTAATTTTATATATTTTGGCTTAACTATTTTGAGTAAAAAATGCTAATTCTTTTCAGGTTTAGTATACTAAAATTAATTATGTGCATTTAGATCAATTTATTGTTTAACTTCTACATGCTAAAATTAGGTTTAATCAATTTATTTTATCTATTATAGTACCTTAACATTTATTAATATTCAGACACAGCAAACAAACTATTGCCAACTCTTACTTTATTAGATTTTCTCTCTCTAACAATTTATTACATTGCTATCTTATAACAAAATGTACTATCAACCATTATCATTAAAACAATGTACCATTCATAACAAAAGAAATTGTACCAGAATAGCAAGAAGACAGCAAACACTGAGGACCCAATGTGAGATTACAATAAACTGCAAACACTTACATTGAGTCAATAGAATACCCACTATTCCACAAAACAAACACCTATTTCACCACTCGCAAAATCTTCTAGAGCTGCAGTCTAGCGCTGATTTGTTCTTTAGTTCAAGGACTTTGGAGGAAACCCTTTTCCAACCATTTGCAAGAGCGCAAAATCTACAACAAAATACACCAGTTCTATATAGAACAAAAAATACCAATACAAGAACCATCCACAGCTGGAGCACTTTGCACACTGAGAACATGATGCTGAGGTTAGAAGCAAACTGCAAATTATATGGCAAAATAGATTTGGTGTATCATTATGGAAGCAGACTTACTGAATACATCATGATGTAAATGAAACATGTCACTGAAGCTTAAGTTCCTCTGAGAATAATACAAATAGTGGCAAATGAAAACAAAGGAGGCTGTAACCTCACATTAATACAGGAAACTATCAGAAATGTCATTATCCGGGGCGGCTGTGGCTCGTGGTAGAGCGGTTGCCTGCCATCGAAGTTGGTGGTTCGATCCCTGCCCCTGCAGTCATTGTCGAAGTGTCCTTGGCAAGACACTGAACCCCGAGTTGCCCCGTCTCGCCATCGGAGTGTGATGTGTTGATGTTTATCTGATGAGCAGGTGGCACCTTGTACGGCAGCCCCGCCACAGTGTATGAATGTGTGGATGGTGAATGTCTCCTGTAGATGTAAAATCGCTTTGAGCAGTTGTTAACTGGAAAAGCGCTATATAAATACAGCACTTACATTACATTTATCCACAATGCTTTCCACATGGTTCTCCATCGTATGAACTTTGACCAGAGCTCTTTTAACATCTTGTTGCTTACTTCTAATATTTATATGGCTGTAGTGGAAGGATGGATGAATTTTGTGCCCTTAGTTCCAAGATTGCAATTTTGCAATATTCCACAAAATCCATTGTTCACTTTTAAATGTTCACACCAGTGGCTGTGTGAATATTACAGTCCACCATTCACTTTGTTTTTCAGTTCTAGATACCTTCTGGGCTGCATTTCACATCATACTAAATGTGTTCTATCATCTCCCAAACCAGAAATAACAATGCAGCTTAGCAAGGTTTAAGAGTGGCGGAAGAAAGCCTACAGTCCAGCAATGAGTTTGTTCTTTAGTCCAAGGACTTTGGGGGAAAGCCTTTCACCATCCATTTGCAAGAGCACTTTCTGAATTAACTCATAGGAGTAGTTCAGCTCTTTGGGGTAAGCCATGTTCAGTACATAGATGACTCCCAGCATCATTGCACATGCTTGGGCTACAGATCCAATGTTGTCCAGAATGATTACTCCTTCAACGTTAATGCCAATATCATCGTGAGCTCCAATTTCTCCACGCTCCTTGTTGATGACATATATGCACATGGTGGATTTCTGCAGGTCTCTCTGGATGTCATCTCCATGTCCTGTATGTTTGAAGAAAATAGGGGGAAAAAGAAAACATATTTATGTAAAAGATTTTAATGACAAAAAATTCTAAATCTCTTTAAAAGTTTTGATGCTGGCCAGTAAAACTAATATTATACATATGAATGGCACAATCACAGATTTTTGTTTTTATTGTATTGTGGATAATATTTAATATTCAGTAAGAATCAATGGGTTTGGAGCTGAAGTCAGAACGCATTGAGAGATGGACTAACACATGGATGGTTTTGGTCTTTTAATTGAATTGATTTTATACATTTATTCTCAACCTTATGGCTACTTATAAAAGGTAAAAATTAATTTTCTAAAACTGATACTTTGGCAAATTGTCAGCGGTAATGTTAATGTCTTTGTCATCAACAGCTTAAAACATAAAACACCAGTATAATCCTTATGATCCTCTGTAGTGACACGTTTCAATGGCTAGAGAATTTTTCAAGTTGTGCAGTAGTTGATTTAAATAAACAGCAGGCTTCCACACTATCATAGCCCTAGACCCCGAAACACGACAGAGTGTAGACATTGACAAAACTACAGTTGCCATTGTTGTGGTGTCAACAAACTTATTCTGTTAAGCATCAGGTTTGATTTTGTTGATTTTCCCTTTAAATCACATTGTGAAAGCCATTTTCTTTTATTAACTAGTGGGTTAGTAACATTAGGATCTTAAAACATTTTCTATAATACAAGACAGTATATGTGACTAACAAATGCAATTACAATTACTTACCTTATACTCCAGATGAGATGTCCAACATCCTCGCCAAGGTAGCTCCAAAGTGCCTTAAGGACTGCTGCCCTTTTAGGATTGACATCACTTGTCGCCTGTTTAAAAAGGATAACAATTATTATATTCCTAAATACATCAATTATTTAAAAAAAAAATTAAATATTTCCAACATGTGGTAACCGCAAAACATATATACACACTGACTTTATTATACAAAATGTAAATGGACAGCCCCATTTTGCAAATGAATGTTATTGAATTGTGACTTAATATTGATTAAGTGTCAGGTCTGATTGTGTAGGGCGATAGCACTATTATAATTTCTACTATTTCAGGTAAGTTTTACTAAGAGCAATGCTCTCTTCTTCACGGTTAACACCTAGAAACTGCTAGTACAACTAGTAGGATCTGCACTACTGAGGATTAAGTTCACTTTCCCCACCTAGGTATTGAAATGGCACAAAGCTGCTTCTCTAACCTGTATGCCATTAATGCCTCATTAAGCCATCATCAGTCCTTAGAAATGCATCTCTATTTATTTTATTTATACAGCACTTTTCAAAACACGGTTACAAAGTGATTTATATGGTTGAACCAGAATTAAGAAAAACAAAATCAGACAAGTGCTTACGTGGAAAGCCATAAGGCACCTCCAGGGAGAGCACTTCCCTGCCCTTCCATGTGCATACATGGAAGGGTCCGAGACAGAGAGCAGCCTGGTCACCTTTATTCTTTAGCCGGGACTCAGGGACCTACAAATAATCAAGAATAGGTACAGTATATTTCATGAAGTTGCTTCACAGTGTATATTTTTTCTACAGCAATGTATACACGTTTACCTCTTGCAAGATCGCCAGATGTGTGGCTAGTTTCTGGCCAGAAACACGTCCCCAGCAGGGGTAAATGGCTGTCCAACTGCACCATGAAGGTTGTTTTAAGTGGGATTGTTGTTATGCGCTGGAATTCAGCATTTCTCTGTTATACACAAGAAAAAATAACAGAAGACAAAGAGCACTGTGTTCAGCCATTGATGTAATATTTTGTAGCTACTGTATGATTAAAGACTACTTTTGACCCCAATATTAAAGACAATAATTAGTCACATGTATTGCTATTAATCAAGGGCAATGGAAATCGAAATTTATTATTTAAACTTGCTAAAAAACATTTCAAATTTACAATGCTGTGATCAGTATAGCTTTTGAGAGTTTGTGTTTGTTTATGCACTTACCAAAGAAAAGAGCTCCCCCAAAAGAATTAGGTTCTGTTCCACATCACACCAAGATCAGACATATCGATATGAGAAAACCTGCATAGAAATAAAAATGAGCATGATTACAAAATAATTGTAAGCATGTTGAGGGAAAAAGTAATTGTCCAGTAATTACAAACTTGCCCAACTAATTTGTGTCAAGTCCACATTTTATAGTATCTATTATTAAAATTTATATAATATATATATATATATATATATATATATATATTATATAATTATATATATATATAAAGCACAATGCAGATTAAGAGGGTGGAAGTGGACGGACAGACAGTAATTCATTTTCAGAAAGTTTATTTTATTTATCACTTATTTATGTATTTACTGCGGATTGATTTCTTGCAAGTGTGTTATGTCCTCTGATGAGCAATTATAAATTACTTTGAGCATGTAGAAATTACAACCAAAATTAATGCTTTTAACGCTTTAGTAGATGCTACAAGCGACAGACAGGACATTTCATGTAAAGACGGGAAGAATGAAGTTTTATCGAAAGTGTTAATTTACGTAGAAAACAGTTTGGTTCCAGTATTTTCATGTTCCCACTTCTATACGAAAAGTATTAGTGTGTGACTTGATAAGTCTTAGTTTTTAGAGCAGAAACAAAGTTAACCAAAATTAATCTGCTAGCTAAACCAACATTCTTATCCCTGTTGTCTTCTGCCTAACACTTCAGAACCTTAACTGGTCTTTTAACTGGACTGTGGGCTATGGTCGTGCTCTGCTAAACCTCTGCAAAGCTGCTGCTAGTTAGTTATGAAGTATTAGCATGCCTCTACTTTGGAGAATCTACTTTCAACCTCACCTTTACGTTTTAAGCTTGGTTAGTGATGTTAAGCAAGTCAGAAACAGTCCACGACTACCTGCTACCACGCAGTGAAGAGAAGCTTGTTTTTTTTTCTCACCGGTGTTCCGCGAAGACCTGCCTTTGATTGGCTAGTGTTCGTTGCCTTCGTTGTTTTGGTTGGTTAGGTCTAGGCGATGTCACAGTCGGAGCCAATCAGAGGCAGAGTAGGGGCGGGTCAAATACGGCGGTCAAAAAAATAGATACCTTCGAGAAACGGTAGGGAAGGACTGAGTATACTGAAACGTTAATATTAAACACTCCAATATCAATGTTTGCTTACACAAACCACGACTTTATTCGTTTCCCATGAGCACATCTGATGATTATTTTTCGTCTTTATGAAATCTGCTCTTAGCCTAAGCTAACGCTGTGTCTGCCACTCCATGTTGTGTTTTGAATCAGGCTAACGGTCACTCAGGCACGCGCCTACCAACGCTGCCATTATGTAGAATTATAATGAATGCTGTTAGGGCACATTAAGCACCTTTTACCAACATGATTTTCACAGGTGTATTTTGTCTTCACGTTAACACATTGACAAGATAGAAACATACTACACCAAGATGGAGTAAAGTAGGCTAGCTAACGCTAGCTACAAGCCCGGCAGCAGGAAGGTGAAGCTACAATTAACATTAGTCAACCTGTTTATTCCAATGCCCACAACTAACACATAGTCTAACCCTCTAACACTGAATTCACTGAATTCATACATTTAAACTTTAGAGCTAGCTATAACGTAGCTTAAATGTTAAGATAGCGACATCTGTTAAAATTAAATTAACTTACTAGCAGTTGCTCTAACGTTAGCTAATGTTAATTTATCAAAACACAAACTGATAGCATTGGCTTGTGTTAACAGAACCTTGTAAGTAAATATATAACACACCAATGATTATAAATTGCTTACTTACCAAAAATGCAGAGCATGACCAGCATTCAAGCAGCTACTACGAGTGCAAACGTACATCCCGCCTTCGAACAAGTGGCGGCATGTGTCTGCACATGCGCATACAGATAGTATGTGAAATTAAAATGTACATATTTTTTTTCAAATTACTTTTAATTGACTGAAATTAACTGGTTTTAAGCAAGGGCAGTGCTTTTAAAAAAATTAATCTAAAAAATAAGTAGGATTTAATAACACATTCCAATCTAGTAAATAAACCAGACTAAAAACATGTAACATTTACAAGGGGTCAGAATCATTTTTTTCAGTGTACATATAACATTGAGGAAATGCAGAAATCGTTTACAAACGCACAACAGCAGCTACATGTAGAAATCCCTTTTTTTTAAAATGCTTTTGCACCCACATGGTGCTGCACTCCTATGCCCTGCATTTGGCAAATACCCACTTTTTGCGCCACTGGCTGGCCTGGTGGGTCCAGTATCTTCTCCCTGACTTTGACAGAAAGAAAAGGAGATGACATGTCTTTCCCCTTCTACTGTCTATTTTGCAAGGGCACTGTTGCTGCATTTGGGGTTTACCACTGCACAGAAAGCATGGAATTGGTTTAAATAAATGCAAACAAGCCATAGCGTATTTTTAGCCTATGCCACAATAAATGAGGGGTGTCGCTAGGCCATACTTCAGCGCTGACACAGCACTATTGAGATAGATCTAGCAATTCAAGACTACGTTGGTGTAAACTGGCCACAAGTACAGCCCAGTCTCAACTTGCTGAATTGTGGTTATTGTAGTTTTTTAAAAGTAAATTGGAAGGCAGAACCTTTAGCTTCCAAGCTCTTCTCCTGTGGAACCATCTTCCAGTTTCAGAGATTTGGAGTTTAAGGAGGCAGGCACCCTCTCCACATTAAAAAATAGGCTTAAGACTTTTTCTTTTTTCATGAAGCTTATAGTTAGGGCTAGATTTAACATTGAAAAAAACAAAGACAACAGCAGTCATAACCATAAAGATAAAAAAAAATCCTTTGCCTGATCTCCAGATCCGGATGTGTTTTAATTCAAAAGATGTCCACTAACGGGTCTTTAAAATAGTTACTTTAGTATGACAATAACCAGTTCTTTTTTATTGTGTCTCACATTTTACTTACAATGTTCAATCAGTACTTGATGAATGTTTTGCCTTGATTTTTCCTTTCCTTGGTACTTTTCATTATGATCACATCATTTTTGAGAAGCTAATAATAAAATAGGCTGTAAGAGACTATGATAGCATGAGATTGTTAATCAACAGCAACAGATAATGTAGTTAGCAGCCCAATAGAATTTCATTTACTGCGTGCTAGTGAAAAGGGAAACAAAAGTGTAATAACATGGCCATGAAATTTTAGCTAATTAATCTTAGCCATTATATAACCTGTAGTAATATTTAATAAAGGGTTTGAGGCATGTTTTATTTGACAGATTATTGTGACTTTGACGTAGAAAATGCATGCAACAGTGCAGTAGGAACAGACACAGAGAAGGAACTTTGCAAAGAAATGTATGTAATTACAAACAAAATGAAAGCACACACACACACACAACAGCATACACACCCTCCACCCCCCCACCCCCCCACCCCTCACACACAGACTCACAGCAGGGTACATTAGACTGATGTGTTGATGCGGCTGATGCGGCTGATACGGCTGGCTATCAGCAACGTCTGGCTGGCATATTGTCCTGACAGCACGGAGATCCAGATAGAAGAATCATAGACTGAATAAACACTGAAAGAAAAATAGCCCGGAGATGGACTTTTAAAATGTACGCGTAGGTTTGTGTGTGTGTGTGTGTGTGTGTGTGTGTGTGTAAGTGAGTGTGTATGTGGCATTGCTGCGTGACATGTAGTGACAGCGAGAGCACTGTGTTTTTTATCAGCACTGGTTAAATGTTTCCTGCCACTCTTCCTCCCCGCTTTCAGCTACTTTAACCTTTAATACAATCAGACACAAACTCACAACTTTGAAAACCTAATGATGCAGACGCACCGACATGCTCTTTCTGAGCTGTTTTATTTGTATTATTATTGAGTTCACCTTCACAACTAGGAACACCCTGGTACAACCATGGTCTCCTTCTGCAGCTTACCCACAACCAGCCAACCTGCTGTTCTTCGCCCTGGTTTGGGAGTGATCAGTTCAAATGTTTTGGTCACGCAGTGTGCAGTGTACGTCTGGGGACAGGTCAGTCCCCAGAAGAAGCTACAGAGTGTGCTCTCCTTGCTTTCATGCTGCTCTCCGTTCTGGCAGCTGCAGACCTGGACCCAGCGTGAGTCTGAATGGAACGGAGGCAGCTGCCCTGTCAGGCTCCAAAATAATGTTATCTTCTTCCTTCTCCTTGGAAGATGTAAATTTAAAGCTCACAGCAACTTAATGCAATTTCTAAAACTGTTTCATTGTATCGCAAATCTTTGGTCTGAACTGGGCTTTAGTCTTGTTAAATGTATTGTTTCAGTGTGGTGTGGGCTCAACAAACTACACTCTATACAACTCCATTATGTTAAGGATGGAGGCACAAATTTCTGACTAATGAGTTTTAATTATTTTAATTCTTTCATCATTTTTAATAATTACACCAAGGTTTAGAAAATGGGGAAACTTAGTTTTAAAGTGACACAACGAACAAAATCATCCATGCACTCCTTTAGAGTAAAGATGTATTCACCTTGCCTGGAATGTATGTTCATGCTTTTTTCTCTCGCACTAGTAGATTCATGAGCAGTGTGTGTGTGTGTGTGTGTTTGTGTGTGTGTGTGTGTGTGTGTGTGTGTTTGTGTGTGTGTCAGTACCATGGGGCTGCAGGTGCTACCACAACAGACAAACAGACAGCCCAGGGCATTGAGAGAAGAGAGATGAAGAAAGAGAAGAAAGAGCTGTCACCTTTAATCTCATCCAGACCCACTACAGACTGCACTCTGACTCATCCTCAGCTGTGAGAAAACACACACACACACAAACACACACATGCTTAAGGTCATAGTCGTTAGAACAGCAACATTTTTGACTGAAAAGAGTAATTTAAATTGAATTGTCACAATCAACCTCCAAGTAAATCCAAATGTGTGAGTTTTCAAAAATTTTAACTTTGTTAATGATCGTTCTAAACAAAAAGAAAAGAAACGGTGCTAAGTCACTGTCCTATTACAGCGGAAGTAAAAACTTCCTCACCAAACTTCCGTACCACATATTTTGCAAGGACAGCAGACAAAACATCCCGAAGTAACATTATGATGTAACCGTGTTCAAACTGAGTTCAAAATAACTTTTAAAGGTCCCATGGCATGAAAATGTCACTTTATGAGTTTTTTAAGTACACCATATCACAGTTCCTAAATCGTTCCCACAAGCCAAAAAACCCGAGCCTGTCTAGGGCCCCCAGTGGTCTAGAAACTATATAGACCTCAGATACGTATTAGGGACCACTAAGTCTATATAAAGAGAGCTTCAGATACAGTATTAGGACCTAAGGTCTATATACAAGAGACTCAGATACAGGTATTAGGGACCACTAAGGTCTAATAAGAGACTTCAGATACAGTATTAGGGACCACCTAAGTCTATATAAAGAGCTTCATATACGATTAGGGGACCAACTAAGTCTCTATAAAAGAGACTTTCAGATACAGTATTAGGGACCACTAAGGTCTATATAAAGAGACTTCAGATCCATATTAGGGACCACTAAGGTCTTAATAAAGAGACTTCGATCATTATTAGGGACCACTAAGGTCTATAAAGAGACCTTCAGATACAGTATAGGACCACTAGGCTCTATATAAAGAGACTTCAGATCACGTATTAGGGGACCACTAAGGTCTATATAAGAACTTCAGATACAGTATTAGGACCACAAGGTTCTATATAAAAGAGAACTTCAGATCAGTATTAAGGGACCACTAAGGTCATATAAAGAGACTTCAGAATACGTTTAGGGGCCACTAGTCTATATAACAGAAGACTTCAGATCATTAGGGACCACTAGGTCTATATAGAGACTTCAGATACAGTATTAGGGACCACTAAGGTCTATATAAAGAGACTTCAGATACAGTATTAGGGGGACCACTAAGTTCATAAAAGAGACTTCAGACCAGTATTAGGGGGGAGCACTAAGGTCTATATAAAGAACTCTCATGATACAGTATATAGAGGACCACTAAGGTCTATCTAAAAGAGACTTCAGTACGTATTAGGGGCCCACAAGGTCTATATAACAGACTTCAGATACAGTATTAGGGACCACTAAGGCTATATAAAGAGCACTTCAGACAGTATTAGGGACCACTACGGTCTAATCTAATAGAGACTTTCAGAACTGCAATATTGGGACCACTAAGGGTCTATATAAAAACCTTCAGATACATATTAGGGCCACTAAGTCTAGTATAAAGATACTTCATATTACATATTTAGGGGGGACCCACTAAGGTCTATATCAAGAACTCGATGCATATGGGGGGCCAGAGTCTATATAAGAGCTACAATACAGTTAAGGACCACTAGGTCATATAAAAGAGACTTCAGATACAGTATTAGCGGGACCCACTAAGGTCTATATAGCAAATGAGTACCCCCTTCAGGATTAGCAGTATTAGGGACCACTAAGGTCGTCTAAAAAGGACTTCAGATCCAGTATTAGGTGACCACTAAGGTCTTATATAAACTAGACTTGCAGATACAGTTTAGGGGGCACCACTAATGGTCTATATAAGAAAGCTTCATAGAGACAGTTCTAGGGGGGACCACTAGGTCCGTATATAAATAGCTTACTGCAATCAGTATTAGTGGACACTATGGTCTATATAAAGAGACTTTTAGATACAGTATACGGGTACCACTACGGTCCTATAATAAATATGAACCTTTCAGTCATATTTAGGGGACCACCTAAGGCCTAGAGAAGCCTTATAAGACACTGGATCAAAGATAGCAGTATTAGGGACCACT
>NC_045747.1:125699-139258 GCF_008692095.1 Etheostoma spectabile | reverse complement strand
TAAAAGCATCCAAAGAGCACCATGTCCTGGGACCTTTCAAGGGTGCTGGAATGATCCGATTTGCGCAAAATGACACAAAGCTGATGTAGGTTGCGCATATTAAGGAAAAAACATGTTGCGTGGGTTCAATTTATGCTTATGCAGAGGCTTTATGACTTCTCTTCATGAACATACAGGGGGGAAAGGCAAATGGACAGAGACTGCAGGGAAATTTTCATATGACCCAATCCAAACTCATACAAACACATATCAAGACAGTGAACTCAAATAATTTCATTTTTGGTACTTAATGACACAGACACACAACAACATTAGAATTCATTAGGAGCCGTAGTTTTGACTAAATAAGTCCAATATTCACTCTTCTTTGATAACCGGCAACTGCTAAATAGCTGCTAAATGCTGCACTAGCTAGTTGCTAACTGCCATTTAGAGAAGGCAGTATTTTTATTTTTACTTTTAGTGAAAAACAGCTTTTTCTGTTGTCTTATTTCACAGTATAAGATGGATCCTTAAAAAGGTGAGTGGCAGACACCGTCTCCACATTTAAGAGTAGGCTTAAGACTTTCCTCTTTGATAAGCTATTAGTTAGGGCTGGGCTCAGGAGAGTCCTGAACCATCCCTTAGTTATAAATGCTATGGCCTAGACTGCTGGGGGACTTCCCTGATTGCACTGAGCACCTCTCTCATCCTCCTTTCCTCAATCTGTATGTAACCTCATCCCTTAATGTAGTTACGTTACTCACTCTTCCCGTTTCCCCGAGCTCTGGACTGTGTGAGTCCTGGATCTGTGGTTTGGGTCACCTGCTGCCCGTCCATTTCCTGCTTCAAAACCCTCTGCGACAATTCTCCATGTCTCTCTCTCCTCTCTTTCTCTGTCTGTCCCCTGTCTCTGTCTCTTCTTCCCTCTTCTCTCTTCTCCCCCCCCCCCCCCCCCCCCACTTTTGAGCCATGTTTCTACGCAGTTTCTGCCTCTTAAAGGAATGTTTCCTTGCCTCTGTGTGCCTAGTGCTAGCTCTGTGGAACGTTTGGGTTTCTGGAAATAACATCAAGTACTGCTAGACCTGCTCTTATGGAAACACCTTGGAGATACCTGTTGTTTGTGAGTGGCAGTTTAAACGCCATGTCTCTGGGTAACAGTTTACACACAAACACATACATATGCACGCATGCACGCACACACAAACACACACACACACTCACACACACACACAACACACACACACACAGACACACATACAGACACACGCACCATAGTCAGTAATTGCCCTTGTATTAAAGCATTACACAGGTAAGTTTTGTAAGGAACTTGGTGTTGGCTTCCTCTAAACACAAATTCTAAACATTTTCCTACCAAATACACACACACACACACACAGACAGTAGGGCGGTTGGCTCCTGTGTTTGTTCAGGGAAAACACTATAGAGAGCTCATCTCTGTCATGTTTGTACTGCTTTTATTGACTTTCTGAGTGGATCATACACTGACAGAAACAGACAATGAGGGAGAGTGATTACTACGGATGAATTGATCTGTTTTTCAGATCTGTCTGGAAAAATAAAGAAAGACATTTGCTATTTCCCCCGCTTTTTCATCCAATGTGTTTATACATATAAGACTGAGACAGAGAAGACAAAATAAGGGATGAAAATAATTAAAACCTACTTTTTTTTAGGGTAAGGTAAAGTAAAAAGTGGACTCTAATGTTTGTGTGTCTCAAAGAACAAGAACATGTGTGAGAAAGTGTGTACGTGTGACACCTTTCACTCTGATCTGCTTCACTGACATGGTGTATTATGTTAAAAAAATACTTTTCTATGAAGGAGCCTATTATACTACTTCTACATCTACACCTGGTAAATATTCAACACATTCTCTCCTCCCAGGGCTTTGCTTCATACAAACACAGCATGGAAATCTAATTGCATGCAGATACTTTAAATTTGCGAATAGGTTATCTATCACAGTGAGCAAAACATCTCCTTTATTTTTTCTTTCAAATGTAATCATAATCCATCAAGAATAATTACATTCATGTGATTGGATTTCACGCTTTGCAGTGGAAACTGATATCTGATTGAGTTTTTCTCTACTACTCTAGTATTGGAATGGTTTTGTATTACATATGTCAAGGTTTGCACATCTACCTTCGGTGTGTGTGTCTGTCTGTCTGTCTGTGTGTGCATGCTTAAATAGCCCAAGGTGTTTTTTTTGTCCACACACAGTAATGAGAGTCATATGACAAAATAAGTGGTGGGTTTTGATTATTAATATCCTTCATATTAGTGATATTATGCAGATATGTGATGCCTCTTCCTATTAAATTGCATCCAGATACACAATATCTGCATATATAAACTATGCTAACTGTAGCAACCATAACAGCAGGTCCATGTCCTGTCTGTGTCATACTTTACACTGACTAAGAGTTAAATGGAAGTGAAAGGATTTGTTGAATCAGCACAACCAGCTTCAAATATCTAAAGAATGCGACTGCATACAGATGGAGGACTAAAAGACGGAATACTTCATTAACCACCATACCCAGGCAAATGTCCAAATGAAGCAGCTCTGTGAGGCTGGAACAGCAGCGCTTAGAGCTAAAGGCTAATCTCAGCATACTAACAAAGTTAAATTGAGAGTGCTGATAATTACCAATTATTACAGGTATTTGGCCAAACATCAAATAAATATTGGACAGATTAAGATTTGAGCGGACAGTAAAAGGGGTTGGAGTCCTGTTAAAAAATGTTGTTTTTTTTTACTTTACAAAACAAAGAGAGCCACCCCAACCCTAACCTAAAATAGAATGGGAGCCAGAGAGTTCAGCTATCAGGCTCCTCTCCTGTGAAACCAGGTTCCAGTTTGAGTTCAGGAGGCAGACACCGTCTCCATATTTAAGAGTAGGCTTAAGACCTTCCCCTTTGTTAAAGCTTATAGTTAGGGCTGGCTCAGGAGAGTCCTGAACCATCCCTTAGTTATAATGCTATAGGCCTAGACTGCTGGGGGACTTCCCATGATGCACTGAGCACCTCTCTCCTCCTTCTCTCCATCTGTATGCAACCTCATCCCATTAATGCATGTTACTAACTCGACTTCTTCCCTTTCCCGGAGTCTTGTGCTCTCTCGCCCCTCTCCTCTCTCCTTCTATTGCTTTCTGCAGGTGTTTCTGGCTCTGGAGCTGTGGAGTCTGGATCCGTGGTCGGGGTCACCTGCTGCCTCCATGTTCCTGCTCAACACCCTCTGCTACAATTCTCCATGTCTCTCTCTCTTTCTCTGTCTGTCTTTTCTGTGTTTCTGTCTGTCTATCTCTCTCTCTCTTTCTCTCTCTAGGCAGATCCCCCCCCCCCCCCCCCCCCCACACACACACACACACACACCCTGAGCCATGGTTCTGCTCGAGGTTTCTGCCTCTTAAAGGAAGTTTTTCCTTGCCTCTGTTGCCTAGTGCTTGCTCTTGGTGGGAACTGTTGGGTTTCTGTAAATAACATCCCAGAGTCCGGTCTAGACCTGCTCTTTATGAAAAGCTCTGTGAGATAACTTTTGTTGTGGTTTGGTGCTATATAAATAAAATTGAATTGAATTGAACCCAAACAACAATGTTTTTCTAAACATAACTAAGTAGGTTTTGTGCCTAAACTTAACCAAACTGTTTAAAACCACAACAGTTATGTTCTCTGGTTTATACATATGAAGTTGTGTTTCCTGCCATTGCTAGGGCCGCAAATCTGTGAAACGTTCTTGTGGATTGTATGACAGTAGGACTAGTCTATGATGAAAACGTTTAATTTCTGGGATTTTTACGATGCCACCAGAAATTCCACTGGGTGTCTGGTGGCCCTCTGGTGGATTTCTGAGGACTATGGTTACCTGGTCCTCAGATCTCTGCAGGGTAAATCCAGACAGCTAGCTAGACTATCTGTCCAATCTGAGGACTATGGTTACCTGGTCCTCAGATCTCTGCAGGGTAAATCCAGACAGCTAGCTGGACTATCTGTCCAATCTGAGGTTTCTGTTGATGACTAAAACTATTTCTGAACGTACACATGTTCCACCAAAACAAGTTCTTTCCTGAAATTATTTAGCAGAGGCACCGGGGCTCTGTCCGGAGCTTAGTCCCACCCAAGACGATAGTGGTTGGTTTAAAGAAATGCCAATAAACCAGAGCACGTTTTCCTCCGATCCAGGTATCGGTATTGGTTTTAAAGGGATTGAAGTTGCACCATATGACCAGGCTCTCTAGCAGTCCTCTGTAAAAACAATCTCTAAGTGAAGACAGAATGTTTCTCACTGGAAATAGTTTACTGGATTCATAGTACATATCAATATATTTCACCAAAAATGCGCTTCATAGCTTTCATCAAAAAAAATTCAAAGTCTTCACTACACAATATTCGAGTCTGGACAGATATGGATGTAAATTGCAAGGTATTCTAGTGTTATTTTTTGACTTTTTTCACATTGCACTTCCTCACACATGTTCTTTGTCCTTATCAGAGAGGAAACCAGTGAAATTGTTTAGGCCTGGAGGCTTTAGAGGCTTGTGGGGATGTTTGAGGCCTAGATTAGACCCTCTTGGTAATGATTAGAGTAAGAGTCCATTTAGTCCAGTGTTTCCATGATGTCTGAAACCATCACACAGGCATACAGCAATGAGCCTTTTAGCCCTACTCTGTGTCTAGCTCTCTAAATACTTTGATTTTTTATATTTATATACCTCACTCCCATGTGCGTTGTTTCTGTGAAGACATAAGATCAACTTAATTGGTACAATAATTACTCCCCACTAGCTTTTCTGCAGAGATGAGGCTCAATACGTGTTATTGATCTATGTTTAGCTCGAGCAAGTTTATCTGATTTGCCCTTTTTCATTAGACTGTTTAAATTTGGTTGTACATGTAACAGGACTCATCTTTACCTTCTCAACAATATTTCTTAGAGCAGCTGAGCAGGCTGTTTTAGACTGAAATGGTTGATTTTAATGTGTTGTGTTTTGTCAATACGACAGAAATCAGAGGTCTGTATAAATGAATATGCTAGTGTTTCTTGGACGAAGACACGTAGGGATAAATCTATCACATATATGTTGAAAACCTTTTGTAAACCAGATTTCTATGGGATCCCAAAGGAAGACAAGGAGACATATTTGGGATCAGTGAACAATTCCTGAACAACTAATAACCAATAATAGCTTAACAACTGTGATGGTGTCCACTGGCAACCATCCTTTCCATGCTTCCTATTCAATGTCTATGTAATGCAGTCTGGTAACGTGGCAGAGACTTTTGAGGGTGCTGAGATGCCCGCTCTATATTTGCATGAAGTTGAATCCAGGCTGCTTTATGCAAATCAGAGGTGTCCAACTCGCTGCCTCTCAAAAACTCAAAAAAATCTACAAAACTGACCGTTGTCAATCTAAAATGAAAAGAGATTCAGCAAGCCTCCATTGAAATGTTTTCACAAACACATTTCTGTGAACTATTTTTGCAAAATAAGAGAAAGTTTCCAAACCAGCCACCATGTTAGTCTGTTTTGAGCAGACAGTCGTAGCGTTCGTCCAAACAGGTGCAGCCGCAGTGGTTGTAGGAGAATGTGGCCTGATTTCTTTGCTTGCCAGTGGTCATTGAAGAGAAGTTAATAACTGCAAGTTGCAAGCCCACAATAGTGGTAAGATGATGTAGGATGTAACAGGACACCGCAGACTGTAGCAGGATGTAACAGGGCACCGCAGAGCGTAGCAGGATGTAACAGGACACCGCAGAGCCTAGCAGGATGTAACAGGGCACCAAAGAGCGTAGCAGGATGTAACAGGGCACCACAGAGCGTAGCAGGATGTAACAGGGCACCACAGAGCACAACAGGATGTAATAGGGCACCGCAGAGCGTAGCAGGATGTAACAGGGCACCACAGAGCACAACAGGATGTAATAGGGCACCGCAGAGCGTAGCAGGATGTAACAGGACACCGCAGAGTGTAGCAGGATGTAACAGGACACCGCAGAGCGTAGCAGGATGTAACAGGGCACCGCAGAGTGTAGCAGGATGTAATAGGGCACCACAGAGCACAACAGGATGTAATAGGGCACCGCAGAGCACAACAGGATGTAACAGGACACCACAGAGCGTAGCAGGATGTAACAGGACACCGCAGAGCCTAGCAGGATGTAACAGGGCACCACAGAGCCTAGCAGGATGTAACAGGGCACCGCAGAGCCTAGCAGGATGTAACAGGGCACCGCAGAGCGTAGCAGGATGTAACAGGGCACCGCAGAGCGTAGCAGGATGTAACAGGGCACCGCAGAGTGTAGCAGGATGTAACAGGACACCGCAGAGCGTAACAGGATGCACATCGACATTGAAACGTATTTATAAAGTCATACGATTGAAGATCATACATAGGGCTTATATTACACCACATAAATTACCAAAACGACTAGTTAAGACTAAAAAAAAGAATGTGGTTTGGCTTAAAACACAAACACACTTTTCTTGACACAACGGGACACAAGCTCTGCATGGAAGCACTGTTACGTGTGTGTTTTAGAGTTCTTATACTGTGCATCAGCAGTCACCATGGTACACACAGCAACAAATACGTGGAATACTATGAATTAGAGTGCATTACTTTTCTCAGCTGTATGAATGGTTCATGAGTACAGACTGAACTAGTGTAAACTCTCTGGGGCCCATCATAACTTACGCCATAACTTACAAATATTTCACTGTCTTTTATTTCTCCTTTCTTATTAGGTAGGCCATAGGTCATCGTGCTACTAGAGGTGGTATGGATTTTGCAGACTGGCTTTAAAAGGACAAATCAGCAAGTGGTCATGATGGTCGGGACCCAATGTGGGTGTTCAGGAGGAAGCAGATTTGAATCCACAATAAACTTAGTCTTCTTTTTTTCCCACCGCTGATGCATCTTTTTCGTGTCTAGGCCCAAAATGTCATCTGGTAACTCTGTCAAACACACAGGACTGGCTGTGTGATGCGTAATATCTCCATCAGCATCACCATCTGACGCATTCAGCCACTTCACCCACCCTTTTGCTTCACACACGCACACACACAGGCGCGCGCACTCACACACACGCGCGCCCGCACGCACGCACACAAACGCAGGCGCACCCAATCACGTACGCGCTATGGTGTGACCCCCTCCCTCCCCCGCTGCTGCTAAACTATATAAATCAGCTGTGTCGGAGTTTGAAAGCAAAGGTGCTGCGACCTGCAGAGACACATCTGATCCGAGAACAGAGAAGAATAAACCAACGTGAGAGAAACACTCCCACTTGCTGCCTCCAAAGTCTTCTCAAAGTAAGTCTGCACACTCGCTCTCATTCACGGACCCATTTAACGAAGGGGTGAGAGAGACGCAACAACCTGTACTGTATGTGTCGTTAATTATGGAAGACGCGTTCAACTGCTTAAAGCCCTCCTATGTCTAAATGTTGTCCTTAGCCAAAACTGTCTCTTTTAGCTTACAATTCCTTTTTTCTTACAACTTTTGCACACCATAAAATGCAGCCCGTCTTACTTACTTACGACTTTAAAAAGTTCACATCTTTACAGACAGACTAAGGACTTTTCTTCCTTTTTTATGTCAGGATGCGCAGTTTGTCATTTAAAACTGAACCCAAAAAAGCACGTTTTTAAAACTACCACTTCCAAGTGTATTCTCGGCCTCGTGTTTCTTATCCGAAGGTCGTGTTTGTGCATTCCGTTTCAAAAGTAAGATCCCTCCAGGTCCGCGAGGCGCAGCCGGGCGCCACATCCGCGCACACGTGGCTGGTAGAACGGCAGCGGAGCAAGAATTATTCCGAGCCTAGTACTAGAACCACACTATCAAAAATACATGTGAACATAAGCATCATCGGGAAAATGTACTTAAAGTAGTCAAAGTGAAAGTACTCAATGCAGAATATTCCTCATTTCAGAAACTGGACCCAAACTGTTCTGTCCATCAACAGAGTGTTTAATCTGCTAACTCTCAGCTGGACCTGGAGGCTGGTTTCAGTTAGAATAAAACATCACGTGTTAGAAACTACAGTGTGTAACTAGTAACTAAAGCTGTCAGATGAATGTAGTGGAGTAACTAAAGTAACTAGTAACTAAAGCTGTCAGATGAATGGAGTGGAGTAACTAAAGTAACTAGTAACTAAAGCTGTCAGATGAATGTAGTGGAGTAACTAAAGTAACTAGTAACAAAAGCTGTCAGATGAATGGAGTGGAGCAACTAAAGTAACTAGTAACTAAAGGAACCAGTAACTAAAGTAACTAGTAACTAAAGATCTCAGATGAATGGAGTGGAGTAACTAAAGTAACTAGTAACTAAAGCTCTCAGATGAATGTAGTGGAGTAACTAAAGTAACTAGTAACTAAAGCTGTCAGATGAATGTAGTGGAGTAACTAAAGTAACTAGTAACTAAAGCTGTCAGATGAATGTAGTGGAGTAACTAAAGTAACTAGTAACTAAAGGAACTAGTAACTAAGGTAACTAGTAACTAAAGGAACTAGTAACTAAATTAACTAGTAACTAAAGCTGTCAGATGAATGTAGTGGAGTAACTAAAGTAACTAGTAACTAAAGTAACTAGTAACTAAAGGAACTAGTAACTAAAGTAACTATTAACTAAAGCTGTCAGATGAATGTAGTGGAGAAACTGAAGTAACTAGTAACTAAAGTAACTAATAACTAAAGTAACTAGTAACCAAAGCTCTCAGGTGAATGTAGTGGAGTATCTAAAGTAACTAGTAACTAAAGGAACTAGTAACTAAAGTAGAATATTTCTCTCTGTGATGTAGCGGAGTAGAAGTAGAACGTGGCATGAAGAGACTTACGTGAAGTACAAGTAGCTCAGCATTTGTATTTCAGTAGTCGGCTGCTGAGTAAATGAGTTCTGTTCCTCCATCAGAATCCATTATTATATTATGATGTAGCTGCTCCTCTTTTTCAGTCACACTTCCATTTCACAGTAGAAACATGGTAGGTGGAATAGCTGGGCATTAGGAGAAAGATCAGTGTTGGAAGCAGAAAGAGATGCAGCCAAATGATGAGGAAGGCCAACACCTGTTGCTCATCAGAATCATGTGAAATTAAAAACACATGCAGCACTTTTTGTTATTGCCATAGGATTTGATCAATAAAACGAGGTGCTTTATCGACACAGCGGTAGAGGTATTCAGATCTTTTACCTAAGACACATGTAGGTGAAGAGGGTAAGTTTGGATATCATCATGAAACTTCCCTAGTTTATTGCTGACGTTAGAACAATTCTTTTGTAATTACACGTTTTCTTGAATGGTATGTTAAATATGCAAAGATGCATTATTTTATTAAAAACACACTCAAATGCATTGACTTCCAGAACAGAAATCTCAACCTCAGATGAAGCCAGGTTTAAAGTTCTTGTTTCTTTTTGTTGACTTGTCAAACCATAACGTTTTTTATACAGAGATTACAGTTGTGTGATTACTCTATAAATCACAAAATAATGTCTACAGCCATGGAAAAAAAAATCAAATTTTGCCATTGTTTTAGACATAAAATGTCTTATAAAAACCTGCAGAATATTAGTAGGGATGGAAGGGAAGGTTTGGTGTGAGAGATTTCCGTCTCATTTGGAGAATCGGACCGACTTTCTTTCCACCGGTCTCAAAGAAGACGTCTTATAGAAGAAATAAATCTGAGCTTATGATTGGCCAGAGCAACCACAGCAGTCAGCCCAGTAATTCAGAGATTATCTTTCAGTTGGCTTTTACTATTGGGTGCCATGTTTTATTATTATTATTATTATTATTATTATTGTACTTTTTGACCATTGATATAATTTTTTTTCAATAAAAATGCTATTATATAGGCCTATTGTTTATATTTTTATTATTTTGTTATTTAATTTTGCAATTATTTTTATTATTAATCTTTAATTATTTTAATTGTTTCTTGGATTATTATTTTTTATTATTTTTTGAGTTTGGTTTATTTTTATTGTTAAGGTAATGTTTTATTTATTCATATTATTGTTTTTAATATAAATATTAGTGTATTATAAAAATACTGTATGTATTTTTAATTTTTAAATGTGTCTATTTTTTATGTTTTGTTTTTTAATTTTTTAATTTAATTACATTTTTAAAATATTCTTTAGGTGGTAATTACACTGAAGGCTGCGATTAAAGAAAATATAAACTGTCAGCTATACAAAGTACACTAATAATAATAGCATTCAGTGTTCATAACTACATGTTTTAGCAATAAACTAATAATAACTAGTAAATAGTTGCAGCAGCAGGAGACAGCTGGCATGTGCAGCATTCGGCCGTAGTTTATGTCTGTTTCATGACAACCATCCAACTCCCTGATGATGTGTGAAATGAGTTTCCTCCAACCGAGTCGATCCATTCCTCCGTCCTCCTCAGGAACCAATCAGCACTCAGCCAGGGCAGTGTGGCCATACGCAAGTCTACAGCCTGTAGACCATCATACATATTGACTTGTTTAGCTTCTTCACACACCTTTATTTAGTTGTCAGTCAATGTAAGACTGAGCAGACATTTCCTAGTGAAATGCCCCCCCCTCCTCTGCGCCCCTCAGGAGAAGTTTGACACAAACAGATGTTTTCTTCATTAGAAAAGAAAGAGAAAATGTCTTTGTCCACCCTTTGTGCCTCCATCACTCTCAATTCCCTTTTGCGTTTTCTGAGGTGTAATGGATTCATTCAAGCAAACGTCTGTGTGAGGAGGTGATCTTTTCTTTTACGTATTGGTTTTTCAACAACACCTTTTCACAACTTTCCCATCATGTGATGGGAAACAACCTGGGAAACAGGGATGGAACGATACACTCATCTCACGATTCCAGACAATGCACCATTTCTTGAACAGAATGAGCTGCAGACAAATGACTGAAAAGCATTCCTTTTTTTACATGAAATATGCAAAACAACCAACGTGTCCTCTTATCAAAAGTGCAACTAAAATTGTATTTTATGTTAATCAACAAAATTTATCATTAGGTTTCTAAAACCAAGCCCACACGAAAATAACCATTTGAATCAAAATAGTCTTTTCAAATAAATGAACTAAGAAGACAAGTGCAATCAAAGGTAGACTGCACTGATTTATTTTATTATCTCAACATGATGAAATCTTTTTATTGATTTTCAACTGATTCACGATTTATCACAACATGCCTAATGAAAAAATATAAGCCCTTGGCACACTACAACTCCCACAAATCCTAAATGGGCGGGCTTATTGTTGTATTGGCGTTCATTCATTCATTCCTGGGTTCCAGATGGCCGTGATGCTGAAGCCGTGGACCATGCTGGTGGCCGTAGTGCTGTGTGTGCTGGTGTGTCTGGGGACACTCGCAGACGCCTACCCCCCCAAACCTGAGAACCCCGGGGAGGATGCCCCCCCAGAAGAGCTGGCCAAGTACTACACCGCCCTGAGACACTACATCAATCTGATCACCAGGCAGAGGTGTGTACACGCACAGTACTTACAGTACGTACTGATATACACACACACACACACACACACACACACACACACATAACACAGGTTTTCTGTTAAGTTTTTTTATGTCTTTAGTTTTGACAACTAATGCCTACCATACACTAGAAAATACTTTGAAAGACAGAAGTTTGACACCATCTCACCTCTAAAGACAATCTGTCGTTTTTGTAAAGACTGGGGATCTCGCTGGTTCACTATTTGCAGGACTACTATTTAAGTTCACCAAGACTTAAAGCGATAACATCAAACATGGTTGATTTTGTCAGAACGTCAAGACGGGAAAAAGACTGAGACGGGGACTGAGTTTCACGACCACCTTGCAACAAAAGATTGAGACGACAGGATTGCTCCCTAACTCTAGAAAGACTCTCAACATTTGGTTCCGATATTGAGAATTTGTCTGCAGCGGAATCAATTGTCATTTTGGTGTAAGATCGGCACAAATGACAGCAGGGACAGGAGCAGTCAATCCAAAATGAGAAACATGCCGTTAAAATGGTGTAGCTCTCGGGTTAGGTTTAGGGACTGTACAAAGATAATTGGGGTACGGGGGAGTTATATTTTAGGTTGGGTTATAATATCATTATGCTACAATATTTTTGATACAGCAAGATGTTTGTTCTGATCCTCCAAATGTTTTGACTTACCAAATCTAAAAATTACCATTAATTTAAAATAATGTACCCCATTTTTGATCTAAGTATCTAAATTGAATCATAATTGTCACTATGGTCACCACGGCAAACATTACAGTTGAAACTAGAAATGGCAGTATTGATGACAAACATAACAAAATGTATTTAAAAGCTAATAAACGTCTAACAGCAGCTGAATGGAGTTAGCCTTTAATGCTTGGACCAGATTTCATTTTTGTTTGATTGAAGTCATAAAAGCGACCACGCTCTATGCGTATCCTGCTTGTACTAAAGCCCAAAGCTCCGTCAATGAGTGATCCACTCCTCCTCCCCTCCACAGCCCCCGGCCCCCGCCCCACCCCCCAAACTCCTCACACAGCAGCTCAGTAGATTAGATTACAGGCCACTCTCCAAAACCTCCAGGCTTCCAAATCAAACGGGACCAGAGCAATAAAACCGGTACAGACGGACCCAAGAAAGAATCCCAAATCCAGTTAGCGGGGGCCTGAGCCGAGGCCTGCTGCTCTCAGGTATAAACGTCGCTGGAACGTAAATTGTAAGATGAATATTTTTTGATTTGAAGCAAGTCTGGAGTCATGATCTGTTCTTACTCATGAAAGCCAAATAGGTCGTTGATATTTAGATCCTTGGGTTAAAGAAGACTCATGATGCCATGGGAAGTCAAGTGGTTCAGAAGAAAATGGTTTTTACATTTCTCTGGGGAGTTGCAGATGAAGAAATATCACATGCGATAAAGGCAACTAATGGTTATACGAAGGTTTGGCTATCCAATCAAATGCCAGGGAGTGTGATGGCTGTCAGCTTTAGGCAAGGCACTCTATTGAAACTGATGGATCTGGGCAGTCAGGTGCCTTTGGTGCAGAACTATATATTGCAGTTCACAGCATTATAGAACTAGACAAATATAACAAACAATGGCATTACTAAAGACAGGAGAATAATCCTCTGTATTTCTCCTAAGAGTGCGAAAACTGGTGGAGTTTACTGTATATTCTATAAGTTTTTGATTTGTACATTTTTAAAGTGAGTCTAGTATTTTTATTGATTTCAGTTGCTTTCAACCATGGACTGTACATAATGGTGGAACATGCGTCTCCACTCTCTGCTTTTGAACAACATTTAAGCCAAAATATCCCGGATACGAGTGCCACATCTTGTAATTTTGTAGCCCAAGTCTGCACAGTAGTGACCCATACACTCACCCAACCAATCAGGAGTCAATCACAGCTGTCAATCATGATGTTTCAGCATCAAATAACTTATAAAAACCAAACCTACAAAAAGAGTGAACATTTGAACAAACATCAGCGTATCCAAACTTCCTACAATGACAGAAACCATCTTTGGGGGGGAAACTGATTAGACATTTTTTTAGCGTGGCCC
>NC_045747.1:116808-125689 GCF_008692095.1 Etheostoma spectabile | reverse complement strand
TACTCACACGGAGGGGGCTGGGTTTGACCCTTATGTTGTCTTCCCATCAAAATTGAAAATGAACACTTTTGTTGACGCTTTTTTATCAATGTTTTTAACTTTTTTGTAATTTCTTTGTCCCTTTTTTCAACACTGTGACATCTCAAAAAGTGACAATCATTGAAAAAAAGGTCAATGTTTGTCACTTTTTTGACTTTTTTAACACTACGTAACACTAACTTATTAACTTGAGTTTTACAATTATTGTTGGAATTTATGGTCAATATATCTCATTTATAGGAAATTATACCTAATGTTTAAGTTATTGTTAAGTTAATGTTTTAAATTATTAAAACTAAATTAAATAATATTAATATTGCAAAACCACTTCAATTTTTTTTAAATGCTATAAAATTGAATAAGACACCCAAAATTAATGAAAGTAGAGATTTGTACTTTCCAAAAAGTGTTGAGTGGAATCAATCGTGTTAATCTCGGGAATTACAATTGGCTAGTTAGAAAGAACATTGATATAGGAAAAGGGGTCAATTTGACCCAAAGAAAACATGAGGGTTAAGACCTACACTGCAGCCAGCCTCCAAGGGGCGATCCACATGTTTGGCTTCACTTATACAGTCTATATCTATGCACCAGTCTCGCATTGCCAGACCCACCTCCACAGTACTGTGGCCAGTCCGCACAGCATTTCTTCAAACCAATCACAATCGTCATGGGCAGTGCTAAGCGCCGGACGGAGCCACGGTGCCTCTGCTAAATAGTCTCAGGAAGGAAGCTGTTTCGGTGGAACATGTGTACGTTCAGAAGTAGTTTTAGTCGTCAACAGAGAACTCTGATTGGACAGATACTCTAGCTAGCTGTCTGGATTTACCCTGCAGAGATCTGAGGACCAGGTAACCATAGTCCTCAGATTGGACAGATAGTCTAGCTAGCTGTCTAGTTACCCTGCAGAGATCTGAGGACCAGGTAACCTAGTCCTCAGATTGGACAGATAGTCTGCTAGCTGTCTGGATTACCCTGCAGAGATCTGAGGACCAGGTAACCATAGTCCTCAGTTGGACAGATAGTCTAGCTAGCTGTCTGGATTTACCCTGCAGAGATCTGAGGACCAGGTAACCATAGTCCTCAGATTGGACGAATAGTCTAGCTGCTGTCTGATTTACCCTGCAGAGATCTGAGGACCGGTAACCATAGTCCTCATATGGACGATAGTCTAGCTAGCTGTCTGGATTTACCCTGCAGAGATCTGAGGAGAAATTAACCAGAGTCCTCAGAAATCCACCAGAGGTTAGAATGCCAACACAAAGGAATAGGAAGGGGACAGACATCCGACCTAAATGAGTGACATTGGCCGGAATTTTCGGTGGCACCTGAACAATCCCAGAAGTGAAACATCGTGGATATAGAATATCTATGCACCAACCCCTGGTTTCAACTCTTACACTTACGTAAAACACATGCATCTGCTTTAACTCCCATCTTGCATGTAAACAGTTGTAATTTTATGACATTTCAGCCTGTATTTTGTCGCTGTTGGTTGAAAAGTTAGTATGTCAAAAACTTGCTTTTAAAAAAGGACATGAAAAAAAGCTCATTTGAAAACATAAAATTGAGATATTTACATTTGTTAAAGTCGGATGAAATTGCCTCGTCACTGTTTACTTATTTACAAAACCCACATATAGACATAAAGGGTGACCAGTCCCATTGATTTATGAAAAGAAAATTAAAATGATGAAATATGGAGATACAAGGTGCCCGACAGGCATGATTTGCTCCCGTTATTTTCCATGTAAGCAAGCACACTTACATTTTTGGAACAATTTCGCATTTTCTAGTTTTCTAATGGTCTTGCAGGAAGTTTTCTGCAAATCCCTATGCAATATAGTATAGTATACAATATAATATCTAGTTTACTTCATTGAGTTAATACGCAGTTGTTAAGCTTCAGAGGGAATTTCTTGAAAGTACTGCTCGGGATTTTAACAAAAATTGGCAGAAAGATGAAAGAACAAACGTGGCCAGGTGTTTATCTTTTGGAAAGTCGGGTAACTTTGTGACTCTGATATAATGGTAATGCAGGAGAAGCACAATTTAGGGGTAAAAAAAAAAGGAAGGATGAAGATTAAGCAAAAGACACGCAAAAAAAAAAACCTGACGTTTAGATAGAAAGAGTGAGAAAGAAGGACAATCAGAAAAGATAGACAGACAAAAAATAAAAGCAGGACCAACCATGGAGACCCAGGAAGATGTATTGTTGCGGATGGATCATTATCAGAGGGGTAGCATTTTACATCCTGATGTGTGGCACTGCATGACAGCTGAGACGAGTAGTTTGAGTGCTTTCCTACGGGGCAAGACACTCACACACCTCCCTATATGTGTAACCAAGCGTAAGATTGGGCGCTGCGGTCATGGTGGGAAGTGAAACAGGTGGTTGATGGGAAAACAGAGGAACTATAGGCGGCGCTGGCAGGGGTTGGATTAGATTGCACTGTTTGGCGCACAAACATACACATGAACTTACACACACACATTAAGAAGTAAGCTCTCTGTTAAACAGCTCTGTGGTTTTACAGTCACGGCTCACTGGGACCCCTGCTTTCCTTATCATGGGGATGATGAGACTCATCCAGACCTGGAAATGGCACCCTCGTAAACACACACACACACACACACACACACACACACACACACACACACACACACACACACACACACACAGATCCAGACAAATCCAGACAGCTACCTAGACTGTGTGTTCAATCTGAGTTTTCTGTTGCACGACTAAAACTACTTCTGCATGTACACAAGTCCCACTTTCCCTAAGGCTGATTTGCAACCAAATTATAAATAATAAGTAAAGTACAGATACGTATTTCAAAATTCTACTTAAGTACAGTAAAAAGTATTAGTACTTCAGGGCGCCCTGGTAGCTCACCTGGTAGAGTGTGCGCCCCATGGACTAAGGCTCAGTCCGTCCTGCCATGGCCCAAGTTAAATTCTGTCCGCTGTCCTTTGCTGCATGTCATCCCTCTCTTGCCATCAATGGCCAAAAAAACCCTAAAAAGTATTAGTACTTTGTTGCATTTCACCACTGGTGGCTGGGGTTGGTTTGTGTTAAACCCTGAGGGGTCCCCCGATCCAACCAATAGTTGGTCACCTCTCACCTCTCTCCCAGGTATGGAAAGCGTTCCACCCAGGAGGATGTGGTTGCAGAGCTGCTGTTTGGTGGCGACAGCACCAGAGACCAGAGATCAAGGTAAACACAAGCGCACACACACACACACACACACACACACACACACACACATACACACACACAAGCATAATTTAACTTTAGTTACAACCCCCGAATGATCAAAACTGGCCAATGTTAGTATCTCAATGCCCCCAATGTTTTTTTATTTCACAGAACATAAAAAACAAATTACATTGAAGAAATTCAAAAATACATGTGAGGTTGTGGTACAAAACAGTAGCGGTAACAGCTTAAATAATATCCCCAACCAAAGTACATACAATGATGTAGACGTAAACAATCCAAATTACACTTTTTACACATTTTCTTTTCACAAAATAATTCAAAGAAATTTGATAGAGAACTGATCAAGGGATGTTTTGTACAAAGGAAGATGAAATTATATTCAGGCTGTCAGGTTGGGTAATTATGTAAATTAGGATACATAACAAATAATATCAAAAACTTATCAAGTAAAAGGACTAATACAGCACTGTAACACATGTTACAAGTACAATTCTACCATTGATGATGTAAATGGATAAGTAAAAGTATGTAAGTATGATCAAGAAAATGAACTTAAAGTATTAAATGTAAAAGTACTTCAATGCAGAAAAATCCTTACATTTTAGAAACTGGAAACAATCCAAACAGTTCTGTGTTTGATTGGCTAATCATTTCAGCTGGAATTGAAGACCTGTACATTGTTGGGTAGATTCATTTATACTAAAACATCACATTTTATAAACTACATGTGAGATCAATGTAGTAGAGCAAGAAGTACAATATGTCTCTCTGAAATATAGCAAAGTAGAAGTAAAAAGTGGCATTTAAAGAAAGACTCAAGTAAAGTACAAGAAATCACTCAAATGCTCAAGTTTCTACTTAAGTACAGTATTTGAGAGTGAATGTACTTCTGCTGCATTCCAGGCAAACTGTAACTCGTGTTTTCACAACCTTTTACCGTGAAAGAGCCCTGGAGCGGCGGTCAAACCCGTAACTTACTACCCGGGAACTTGTACCAGATCTTGTACACAAACATACACAACAATGGCGACCCCTGTCGATGCCGTACAGACGCCTGTGATTAACAGTAAGAACTATTAATAAATACACATAAATAGGCAAAGGTAAAGTAATTCCACACATTGTAATCCAAACAATACACATACATTTGTGTACTACTACAGGTTAAACAACTGAAGCACAAAATATGTAGCATACTACAAATCGCTAGTATCCTCTAGCGCTAGCTAATGTCTACGTTGGGTAGAAGGCTTTGTCGTGACCTTGCCTGTAACGCTACCAAGTCGTGAGTCGTGACTTGAAGTAAGTTAGGGGCTAAAACTTGTGTCTGGAACGCTTTATTAGTCACGAAGTTCCATTAGTTACTGGCCTGCAATGAACCTATATGATTTACACATGCATTCTTCCACAGATACGATGACTCCTATGTGTGGTGACTCCACCACCCCTCTCCCTCCTCGTCATCTGGCATTCCCTCTGGCTGCGTCCCACAATGCATCTGGAGGGGCCGGCATGTGCCTCTCACCTCTCGACCCCTGATCCCGACCCAAGCTGAACACAAGCTCTCTCTGTCTCTCTGCCTCTCATTTCTCTCATTACAACACAACTGTACATAATTTGTTATTGAAATTAAAAAAAACATATATACAGTATATGAGATCAGAGCTACTAATCAGAAGGTGGAACTGTGTCTGTGTGTGCGTGAGTATTACCGCCCCTCTACCGTCCAACACTGTATAGAGGAGGACATTTGTGTTTTACTGTTGCTACTGTAAGACGTAAGATTAGAATAAATGAATAAAAAACTGATGTGTGAGATTCGAATGTGTTGATGAATTGGAATGGTTTTCTGGAATTCATGTTATGATGTTGTAAGTGTGTAGAGTTTACTCATCTCAAATCCAAGTCTGGAAATCAGATCAATAAAGTTACAGGACGTCACTCTTCAATATCAGCTGGTTATTAAAGGGTAAGCACCATTCTTTTCACCCTGGATCCTATTTTCCTTTGTTAAAAATATAAATATGTACAGATGTGCTTAAATCTATTTACAGATATGTACAGATATACATAGAGCCATCAGGTGGTGCAGGTGTTGTAGATTCTGACAGCGGCCTGCGGTGCCTCTCCTTCTTACACTGTGGGTGCACCAGTCTGCTGCTGAAGGAGCTGCTCAGGGACCCCACAGTGTCATGTAGGGGGGGGGGGGGGGGTATCAGTCTGCTGCTGAAGCTGCTCAGGGACCCCACAGTGTCATGTAGGGGGGGGGAATGTTGTCCATGATGGATGTCAGCTTAGCTAACATCCTTCTCTCCCCTACTTTCTCTATGGAGTCCAGAGGACAGTCCAGGACAAAGCTCACTCTCCTGATCAGTCTATTGAGTCTGTCCCAGCTGCCCCCCCTCCAGCAGACCCCAGAGTCTGCTCCTGTCCCTGTTCCTGCTACGCCCTGCAGTGCCCTGGTACTCCATGAACTACTACAACAACTACTACTATTTCTAGTCATAGTTCTATTATCTTTGTTTTGACTGTTCATCATACCCCCAACCGGCACTGGCAGACAACCGCCCACCAAGAGCCGGGGTCTGGGTCTGTTGGTTTTTGAACAGGCCAGTCACACAATGTTTTTTTTGTGACTTTTACAAGAGTCTAATCTAATATAACCTAATAATTAGTAATTACATAATAACCTGCTGGATGACAAGAAAGGGAGTTATAATCAATGGAACTCAAGTTGCCATCTAATTGTTTTAAAACTCAGCTTTCTGGGTTGTGACTTGCCCTCTGCTGTCATTCCCTCCAGTCAAATCTGGGATTCTGTTATATATGCCATGTTTCAGCTTTGGTTACTTTAAGGTGTCTGTGTGTGTGTGTGTGTGTGTGTGTGTGTGTGTGTGTGCGTGCGTGCGTGTGTGTGTGTGTGTGTGTGTGTGTGTGTGTGTGTGTTTGGTTTTGTTTTTAAATAAAGACATAATACAACAAACGAAAAACAACGCACTGGCCCTTTAATACTCCTAATACTATCAGATGGTAAGAGATTCTTTGATAAATACGTTAAAAGAAGGTATCAAATTCACAGGAATATGTAGAACTTAACCGGAAATAGGTGCCTGCAAATTTAAGTTTAAATTAATGAACACCTACTGCATACTATATAGTTTATGCAATAAACGTTCATTCCAGTTTACGGCATGAAAACACCAATAGCTTGACATCCGTTTTGTTATTGAAACTTCATATAAGCTGCAAAAACTGAGCTGCCAGAAGCGTTTTATTTTGAAGTTTTCTCGGAAGTCATTATGCATGTCCCTGCCTCTGTTGATCCCATCGTCTAACTTGACGGCTACAAGAAGCCAGACGACAACAAGGAGCGCACGAGACATCGCAGACAGCCTCATTGTGTTGAAAGGTAGGTTAACGGCATTTTATTTCAGACAAACGTGGCGGCTTTATTGATAGATATTACAGTTATTGTTGAGCATTGAGCGCATTGTGCTTCTTTTTCTCTCTCCCCGGCCACAGAGGCTCGTGTTAGTCAGGTAGCAGCCAACGTTAACGGGCCACTGCACGGGCTCTACAATGGTGCGTCTCAGTTAGTAGCCAATGGGTTAGGTCTGCATTGTTTTTGGGCAGCCTGTGTGTGTGTGTGTGTGTGTGTGTGTGTGTGTGTGTGTGTGTGTGTGTGTGTGTGTGTGTGTGTGTGTGTGTGTGTGTGTGTGTGTGTGTGTGTGTGTGTGAGATGGGGGTAGGCTACACTTTAAGAGTAAAATACAAAATCTGACATGAAAAAGGATGAAAAGGTTAAACAAAGAGAGTAACACAACCACACAGGCTACTGATGGGGGTCACGTGACCACGCACTTGACACCCACTGCCCATTTCGACACAAACACACACACCCTACACTCATATAGGGTACAGATTATCATCTGAAAAATTCAGAAAATAGCCTAGGGGAAGGGGGGGGGGTGCAACTTTCAGGCCTACATAAATCTGACATGAAAGGCAACAGCACAGTTAAAACCAAGTTATGTTTTCAAGACATTGCGAGAATGCAGTGTGTGAGTGTGTGTGAGTGAGTGAGTGAGTGAGTGTGTGAGTGCACCTGGCATGATTAGTTTCTTTACATACTGGAGCAGCTGAACAGATGGATGATGTGGGAGACGGAGGGAGGAGGGGAGGGGATGGAGGAGGTGGAATCAATAAGGGAGTAATGGAAGGAGGAGGAGAGGAAGGAGGGAACATTGGGGGAACACGTGCATGGGGAAAGGATGGGGCAACGGGGGAGTTGTTGATCTCGAGGATGAGAAAAAGAGAAGGGGACATGAGGGAGAAAGGAAAGAGCGGAGGAGAAGCCAGATGACGAGGGAGAGGGTAGCAGATGGAGCTCACAGCGCTGGGAGGTCTTTGGCTCTTATACTGTTGTTCAGCTAAACAGTAGCTGAGCAAGCTTTCTTCCTCTTATCTATTGCTGTCCTACTGTTCTGTATATCATTTTTTATTTTTTTTTTAAATTATAATCAGCAATAAACAGTCACAATCAAATGTGCAATTAGGACATGCAATAAAGAAAGAGAAAAGCCACCCTGTACAGAACAGTTTTCTGTTGTTTTAGTACTAGGTTGTAGGAGTGTAAATCACTCATTTTATCACCATACAATATTGTATTGATTCTTTGAACGATATATTTTTTAAAGGATTCATTTCAGGGCCCTGGGACCTTGCTTGGAATGAACTTTTTTGCCCACCAATCACAGTGGCTTACAGTTTGATAAAAGACTTATTGGACATTAACTTATTACTTATAACTTATTGCGTTGATGGTATCATTATATCGATCCAGATGGATGTATTGTTACAACCCCCACTGGGTTGTAATAATGCTTAGTAAAATGATTCTTGAGAAACTGGCTTTTATAGAACATTGAGGAACATGAATGAACAGGTCAGGACCAGATGTGGCTTCTCCAGTCTAAACTATCTGAAGTTATATTGCAGATAAGGGGTGCATGATATATTGAATTAATATTGTTATCGCAATATTACGTTATGCAATATTGTATCAAAAGTGTCACAATAAGTATGCATTATTTAGTTTATTTTGTGGAGCGATGTGTCCCGTCCGTTGACTGTGTGACAGAGTGACAGCGTAAATGAAGAAATAGAGAGAGACATCAAAACGGAACCAATCAGGAGTGCATGATACTATCCCAAAAAAAAGTCAATACGCCAGAGCTAGCCAATCGAGCCTCACTAGCGAGTGTGTTTGCTAGCAGCACAAAATACAACAAGAACTCACCAAACTCACCAATGCTATAACGTATTATTTGGCCAAAGATACGTTGCCCATCCACACAGTGGATACAAAAATGGCTGAGTCCTGCAGCGGCCCGGGTTCGAGTCCGACCTGCGGCCCCTTCCTGCGTGTCATCATCCCCATCTCTCTCCCTTTCATGTCTATCCACTGTCACTTCATAATGAAGGGAAAAGCCCCAAAAAATAATTCACCCCCCAAAAAATAAGGCTTTAAGAAGCTTCTGAATGAACTAGACTAGGGATGCACAATATTGGAAAAATCTTACATTGCGATATTTTTTTTCTCCCTGCGATATATAT
>NC_045747.1:106442-116788 GCF_008692095.1 Etheostoma spectabile | reverse complement strand
AGTAATTTTTAAAAGATGACATAAATAGCTCTATTTGGAAATAATAAATAATTCTCAACTACTGCGTTGATTTTGTAGGGGAGTGCATTTACATAGAAGGAAAAAAAAAATAAAAACGGATCTTTTCTAATGTGAACCATTCTTTGTTAAACTTTAATACTTTACAAACACCAAAGTAAGTCAGCTGTGACTAACGTTGGAGAGGGACATCAGGTAGAAATACGCAGGTTGACTAGCATGACACCATTGGATTCATGTAATAATCAATCCTGGCTAACGTGGTGACAGTGACTGCATGCTGCTTCCTCTAAATGTCAGGTTGTGGTCGACTAGCGGGGTTAGCTCGTTAGTTTGATAAATTGATTAGACCTGCGCACTAGCAACACACTCTGTGTCTCCAAGAACAGTTAAATCAGTGGAGATGACGTTAGACCAGACACAGACTTCTGTAGTAGATTAGGGTTACGTTTCCAGCGTCCAAACCGTAACGTTAGTTGGGATGGACAGACCCCTTGGATCTTTAGGCTAACTATATTAGCTTTAACCTAGCTGGTAGCAGCGTTCTGTGGGGGGGAAATGGCCGGGAGACGTTGTGATTATGTTGCATTAATCTGGTGGTTTAGTTCATATTTGCAGCAAGCATAAAACACCGACTACTGTAGCTTCACCGACTACCCATCAAACGATGACATCACTGTGTCAGCAGCAGCTGCTGCCTACGGGACTTTACTACACACAGAGAGCCTCACGTCCCATAACAATAACCCCCGTCGGACTACCGTCACACACACACACGCTGGCCACATGGCTACCTGTCTTAAAGGGAAGGGTCGGACGGTAATAATCATGTAAAAGGAGAACGGTGGAAGTTTACTTTTATGTCAAGCAGCAAAAATGTTAATGCGTTAACATCCTGCGATGTGACTATTGCGCATGCGCACATTGCGATGTCGATGCTAAAACACACAACACAACAATTCCAATAAAGAAACAATTCTAGTGGAATCGTAATTTTTTAAAAGATTCCAAGTAGGAATCGGTTCTTGACGCCCAATCCTAGTCATAGTCGATATCGCAATATCACATTTTGTCAATATTGTGCAACCCTACAGCAGATCCTTCTTCCTTTTATGCTGCACTTTGTACCAAAACCAGGGTAGGGCTGCAGGTTTTCATAGTTGAGTTTGGTCTACAAAATGTCAGAAAAGGTTAAAATATAGAACAGTGTTTCCCAAAGCCCGGGATGACGTCCTTAAATGTCTTGTTTTGTCCACAACTCAAAGATATTCAGTTGACGGTCACAGAGGAGAGAAAACATATAGAAAAAATTCCTATTTATCAGGCTGCAATCAGAGAACAATTTTTCATAAAATGACTCAAACTGATTAATCAATTATCAAAATATATGGTGATTAATTTGACAGTTGACAACATTGTCCAAACTGCTTGAATATGCTAACTAATAGGGCTGAACGATTGGGGGGGGGGGAAATCTAATTGCGATTTTTCTGCCAAATATTGGGATTCCGATTCAATTTACTATTCAGTAGTGGTGCACGATATATCGGCCGCCAATATAATATCGGCCGATATGGTCAATATTTTACACATCGGTATCGTTCCGATGTCAAAATAGGGCCGATGTGAATCTTTCCTGTGTATTTGACGTGTTTGGAGGCTTAGATGTAAATGTGTGTGAGAATTTAGATCTAAATCTGACCTGTCAAGGGCCGTAATACGCTTAACAGCATATACACTGCCAAAATAATAATACTAAGAAGAAGAAGTAGAAGTAGAAGTGAGTGTGGCGGCAGGGATGTTTGTTTTTGCACGAGTACATAAATGTACACGAGTTGAAGAGAGCCATGTTACATGCCCAAGAATTCCTGGCTCACATACAGGTAGGCCTGGCTATTTGTTCAGACAGATGCAAATTAAATTAAACTTCGGCCAATTTTTACGGTAATCTCAATAACTAATACTATTCTAGACCTGCCAGTAGAAAAAAAAGAAGAAGCCGAATCAGTGCTAGCTAAATGGAGCTACTACAGCTGCCGTCTGGGATGAGTGAGTGTGTTCAGCCGGGCTACGCTATTAATCCTCACAAAGCACTTCCTTGAGTTTATTTGTAGAATCCTTATCCATTTTGTGTGGGATCTATTTGGCGTTGGTGAGTCTTTGTAGTTGTGATCGGTGTGGTATTTTCATTAGCCAGGCTAGCAACTCTTCTTCTGCTTCCCCCCCGCCTTCCTCGCTTGCCGCGGCCGTCAACAATCCAACACCCGCCTGCTGGTCTGGTGGATGGTCCCCAGAGAGTCGTTCATGCCTTTGCGCTCTATTTCCATCTCAAAATAGGTAATTGATCACTGTAGAGTTTCTGACCATATTAGTGACTATGTAACCTAATTATTTATGTCTGTGCCTTTTACAGTAAAACAGTGTTCCAGATGGCTAGCTGGAGTGTCGCGCTGCAGTAGCTCCATGTCCAAGCGTGGATTGTGACCGTCTCTGTCAGTGAAGAGAGGAAGGCCAATGGTTAGGCGTAACCCTAAAGTACTTGACAGTTACAGTACTTATAGTTCAGAAGACTGTAAAAACCAGTGTCTGTTCAGTCCAGTTTGTTCTGGCTCCATTTTCACCAAAACAAATGTTATTGTCACATAGTCTATTCATAACTGCTTTCACATCCAAATTGTACAACATTCCTCTTATGTTAAGGTTGTTTAGACATACAGCTGCAACACATGTAAATGAAAATGATCTGAAATAAATAGCGTAGGATATATTAAAAAAAAAAAAAAATGTATCTCTGAGAAAGTTCCTTCACTTGTTTTCAATAATAACTGATTAAAAGAGCTAGGGAGAGAGAGGGAGTGCGATGGACGTACTCACAGAGAGACGGATGGGTCAGTAGAGTTGCAAGAGTTACAATTAAAACTGTAGACGAATGTCAGAAGTGTGGATTGGTGCCGCTGTGTGGCGGGGCTGCGCGGAGAGTCAACAGAGAGAGAGTAGAGAGATCCAACACGGGCACGGCTTTACAGAAGAAATGGGTCATGTAACCCAAAATTAAACCATATCCATATAAACAACATTGCCCTTGATGCGAGGACATTAGGTGCACCGGTGGGACCTAGAGGAAAAATATTACTCGCGCCGTAGAGCCCTGTGAGCTAACAGACGCTAACTAGCACCCTAGAGCCCTGTGAGCTAACAGTAATGTGGAACCATTTAAGAATATTCAAATGCTACTCTCTGTGTGTTGCCGTTGCCTCAAAATCTTTTGCTTTAGGTAAACAAACAAAGTTGGAGCTAGCGAGCTACACTGAAAATGGCAATAGCTCACGTTAAGTTGTGTTACAGTTAACTTCATTTATTATTGTATGTGCCCGTTTTTCTTTTTTCGGGGGTTCAAGTTCCGGACTAAAGCCACTCCTTCCTGTAAATGACATGTGACCTTCCTTTGGATATCAATTAAAGAAGCATCAAAACGGAAGTTGCCTGTCCTCTTTTGTTGTAATGCCTGCCTTGGAAAACGATCCACTTGTTTTAAATTGTCCTTCTTTTCAAATACTTGTTGTGTGTGTGTGTGTGTGTGGTGGTGTGTGTGGTGTGTGTGTGTGTGGGTGGTGTGTGTGTGTGTGTGTGTGCGCGGCCGCGGGCGTGCGTGGGCGTGCTTAGACTTTGGACTTCTCGTATTGTGAATTTCCAGCATCACTTTTAGCAGAGAAAAAAATGAAATAGAAAAAGACATTATAAGACAACAAATAACAATAATAACAAATATGAGAACATTGTCAAATCAACAAAGAAGACCATCGACTATCATTAAAGTGTCCTTGTTGAGTCCATACGCGTGATAAATCACCAGGTGTGTAATTTGAAGTCCGGGTGCCTGTATGTATTCTGCTGTGTGTAGTCTGTTTGTCATGTCTACTTGTGTGTATGTATGTGTACCTGTGTGTGTGTGTATGTGTACTGTGTGTGTTATGTGTGTATGTGTACTTTTGTACTAGTAAGGTGTCTGTCATGTTTGCATGTATGTATGTATGTATGTCAGTATCATGTCTGTATTGTGTGTGTGTGGTGTGTGTTGATGTGTGGGGGTGTGGTGTGTGGTGTGTGGGTGTGTGTGTGTGTCTCTCACAATCACTCAACAAACCACTCCTACTCCCTCCCTAGGCCCAGTCACTGCTCTGGGTCTGGAACCCTTTTGACCTCCATGCTACAGGCCATCCACTCTAAGCCCATACCCAGGACTGAGCTGAAGGATAACACCCTCCAGGCACCCACAGGCTCCTGCTGAGGCCCAGCAACGGCTCTGAGTCTGGCCTCTGTGCCTCCAGGGCTCTCAGCCTGCTCCAAAGGCCCAAAAAGAATGCAAATGTTGTTGCAAACCTGGCTAAAACAACCCTCTCCTTCCTAACAGTAACCCGCACAGACTTTGTGCTCGTCACCACTGGAAGCCAGTAAGTGCTTTTTGGGGTGCGTCTAACTGCCCGCCCTGGCACTCCACGCAAATTACAGGCCATAGAAAAGTGCCCCCTGGTGCCTTCTGCTATCAACCCCTTATCCTACCCTAACCTACCCCAACCCGGTACCCCCGACCCTAACCCCTGACCCTAACCACCCTAGCCCTCAACCCTGACCCTAACCCTCCGACCTACCCTGACCCTAACCCCTGACCCTAACCCCTAACCCTAACCCTAACCCCCCTGACCCTAACCCCTGACCCTAACCCTCCGACCCTAACCCCTGACCCTAACCCCCCTGACCCTAACCCCTGACCCTAACCCCTAACACCTAACCCCTAACCCTAACCCCCCTGACCCTAACCCCTGACCCTAACCCCCTGACCCTAACCCTGACCTAGCCCTCCTGACCTAACCCCTGACCTAACCCCCTGACCCTAACCCCTGACCCTAACCCCTAACACCTAACCCCTAAACCTAACCCCCCTGACCCTAACCCCTGACCCTAACCCCCGACACCTAACCCCTGCCCTACTCCCCCTGACTAACCTCTCCTGAACCCAACCCCTGACCTAACCCCTAACCCTAACCCCCCCTGACCCTAACCCCTGACCCTAACCCTCCGCCCTAACCCCTGACCCTAACCCCTGACCCTAACCCCTAACCCTAACCCCTAACCCTAACCCCCCTGACCCTAACCCCTAACCCTCTCCTCCTGCTCCTCCTCCTCCTAACAACAGGTGAAACACATCAGGGAGAAAACACAGAGCAGAGAGTAGAACGACACGTTTGAAACTGTCGTCTGAGCTCCAGTTAGCCTAAAAATCCAGAGGAATTTCAGACCCACATTTAAGCCAAGAATTAGTTCTGATGATGCAGAAATACACCGATGCCCATGGATCAATTGGATAACACCCTTACCGTCTGTGGGACACTTTGTATAGTAAAGTCCGTTCAGTTCTGGGCCCAGTCGGGCCTGTGTCTTGGAGCCTCCTACGACTCCCTCCTCCTCCTGACCTGCTCTCTGCACCTGAACAACAGCACAACAGACGTTTTTGTGGTTGTGGTTGTTTTTTGATCTAGATTGACTGCTCCCTATCCAATTAGGCCAGTTAAATCTGATACATCTCAGTACACATTTAATTCAGATGACGTACCGACCAAGCAGGTGCTTCGCATCTTGCGTTAGTGGTGTTTTAACATGACCTGCAACGCCCCACACACTGACTATCTTAACATTGACTACCTCATTTTCGAGCCATGTTTTAACCCGCCACCCTAACAGTACCAAAAACGTCATGAAAACGCCAGGGACTTGCAAAAGCACCCTCGTATTTCTGGATTGACTGAAATACGTCGCCACAAAAACTATAATTCAGTACCTCTGCGGGTTAAAAGAACCGAAGGGATTTGGGTTGTTCCTCACCTCGAAGATCGAGATCTCCTCTGTGAAACGCAGTGTCTGCCATTCTGGGCTCTCCTCCCTTCTTCTTCCTGTTCCTCGCACTGATTGCCCTCTTGGGCCAGCTGCGTGACCACTCCCACGGCACAGGATAAAGGTGCTGCAGGGGGCAAAGAAAGAATGTTGAGGGCTGGCACCCTTAAAAACTGCATTAAAAATAGAAAATAAATTGTATTTCTTTGAAAGGTAACAAACTGAAAGTAGCATTGAGACACTCTGACTGCTTTACCAGTTCATTAAATTGCATTATTCAGAGGCCCACCTTCATATTATTTATATTCATTGCCAGGCCTGGCTTCGCAATGACAGATGTCTAGGAGACGTTGCCCAGGCAGTTCCTACACCCACCGGCTATACCAGCAATGCCCCCGGATCATTTAATCAGTAACTTCCACTTTAACCAGAGTATCTTTAACACAATAGCTGTACCTTCTACTACTTAAGTACGGAAAGGGTTAGGTGACAAGTCCAGATACTTGTGTTAAAGAAATACTCTGGTTAAAAGTAGGAAGTCTGCTTAAACTTCTTACCTCCACTTAAAAGTAAACAAAGTACAGGCTTGGAAATTTCTTAAATTATAAAAGTAAAAGTAGCCTTGGCTAAGCACTGAGCACAAAATGTTACTAGGAGACACTGGAACGTATGGACCTGGAGGCACGTCTTTATATGGCAAAGGCACATTTTTAAATGGATTTCTGCCAACAAGGCCTAAAACATAACATATATGATTAATTAGGACAGAAACTGGGACTCCAGGTTACTAAGATTCTGACTCAGTAGTAAGATATGACTTCAGTGCGTCTCCTCTCTGTGTGGTGCGTGTCCACTCTCTCTGTGGTGTGTTGCGGTCCCATTCTCTGTGGTGTGCGTTTCCCTCTCTCTGTGTTTTTTGCCGTGATCCCTCTCTCTGTGGGGGTGTGTGCTGTCTTGTAGTCAGAACACTTAGCCTCAGACCCGAGACCTTCAACACACTTTTAGCTGGCTCCTACACACAGACCGACAGCGATGCAACTTACATGGATTCATTGTAAGCTACATTCGTGTTTCCAGGTGCTCGCAGCCAGCCCACTCTCCACCCCGAGCACACCTATGCACGGCTATAGCACCGCGCAACAACTGCCACCCAACAAAGTCGTTTCTGGCAACCCACTTGACTCCCCTCTCGTTCTTCTTTTTCTTTGACGTCACTCCTTTCCAACACCGCACTGGGCGGATATATTCCTACCGTTAGCTACAACTCCACCGGCGCCGCTGACGATAAAACACTGTGTCCACTCCCTGTCTAAACTTGACATGTGAACTTCCTTTGGATCTCCAATTAAAGCATAAACGGAAGTTGCTGTCTCTTTTGTTGGTAAATGTTCTCGGAAAACAGAGTCCACTTTTTTAAATGTGTCTATCTTTAAAATACCTTGTTGTGTGGTGTGGTGGTGTGTGTGTGTGTGTTGTGTGTGTGTGTGTGTGTGATGTGTGTGTGTGTTGTGTTGGTGTGTTGTGTGTGGGTGTGTGTAGTTTGTGTCGCTCCTCACCTCCACACACACTCCCTTCCCTCGGACACTACCTGGCTCTGGGTCTGACCTTTGGACCTCCATGCTACAGGCTCCACTCTTAAGCCCCAGCCAACCAGGACTGAGGCTGGGATAACACCCTTCCAGCACACCCCACATGGGCTTGCTCCCTGCTGTTCCCATAACTGGCTCTGAGGTCTGACCTCTTACCTCCAGTGCTCTCAGCCCTGCCCATAGGCCCAAAAAGAATGCAAAGGGTGCAAACTGGCAATAAAACAACCCTCGCCTTGCCCTAACCGTAACCCCCACAGACTTGTGCTCGGCATCCACTGGAACGCCAGTATGTTCTTTTTGGGGGGTGCGTCTACTGCCTCGCCTCTGTGCACCTTACACGTCAAAAGTTACCGGCCAGCGAAAACGTTGCCCCCATGGGGTGCATTTCTGTCTGCTCAACCCTCTATCCTGCATGCCCTTGCCTCCGATCCTTTACACATATGTACACGGCCTTTTGCTACAGAGAGCAGGCTCTGCTGTTGCCGTCCCTCTGGTGGCCGCCGGGGACACCGAGCACCCTCTGACACTTAGAAAAATTGTGTGAAATCTTGGCTACAAACAACGGCACACATGTGATACTGTGTGGTATCCATGGAGTCTCTGGCTCTCTGTGTCTCTCTGTCTCTGTTGTGTGTGTGCGTGCGTGCTTAACTTGACTCCTCTGTTATTGACATTGCATCGCACTTTTCGCAAGACACAAAACTACATGAAAAATAGAAACAGACAGTATAAAGAACAACAAAGTAACAAAATAAACAAATATGAGAACATTTGTCAAATAACAAGAAAACATCGACTATCATTAAAGTGTCAGTGTTGAGCTCCAGTACTCGCCAGTGATAAGGGACCAGGTGTGACTTGAAGTCCAGGTGTTGGGATTTATGTATGTCTGTGGTGTACTTTTGTATTCTACTAGTGTGGGTGTCTGTATGTGTACTGGTGTTGTGTGTATGTTTACTGTGTGGTGTGTATGTGTGTATGTTAATGTGTGTTATCTATGTATGCGTACTGTAGGTTTGCATGTAGTAGGTATGTATGCTGTATGTATTGTGTGTGTGTGTGGTGTGGTGTTGTGTTTGTGTGTTCTCTCACTCACTCACACACACTCCCTCCCTAGCCAGTACCTGGCTCTGGTCTGACCTTTGACCTCCATGCTACAGGCCTATCCCTCTAAGCCCCCATAACCCGGACTGAGGCTGGTTAACCCCCCCCCAGCACCCACATTCTCCTGCTGAGGCACTACAACTGTGTCTCTTGCGTCTGGCCTCTACCTCCGGGCTCTCAGCCTGCTCCCTCAGGCCCAAAAGATGCAAATGGGTTCAAACTGCTCAAAACAACCCGTCGCCTGGCCCTAACCGTACCCGCACAGCTTTTTGTGCCGGCAACCCACTGGAAGCCATTAATTGCTTTTTGGGGGGTCGTCTAACGCCTCTCCTCTTGCACCTTCCACCTTCAAAAGTTCCAGTCCAGAGAAAAAGTGCCCCCGGGGTGCACTTCTCTTCTTCAAACCCTCTATCCTGCAGGCCCTTGCTACGGAGCAGTTGACCCCTTGTCACGTCCTTTGCTACAGAAGCAGCTCTGAGTGTTGCCGTCCCTCTGGTGGCCGCCGGGGACCACCGCACACCCTCTTACACTTAGAAAATTGTGTTAATCGTGCGAAAAGGCTACCTGTGATATCTGTGTGTATCCATGGAGTCTCTGGCTCTCGGTATCCTCGTCTCTGGTTTGTGTGGTGGTGCGTTCTTAGACTTGGACTCCTCGTATTGAAATTTTGCAGCCGCACTTTTAGGCAAGAGCAACATATGAAAAATAGAAAAAAGACAGTAAAAAGACAACAAAAGTACAATAAGACAAATATGAGAACATTTGTCAAATAACAAAGAAATACCATCAAACATCATTAAGTTTCATTGTTGATCCATACGGATTGATAAAGTGACCCTTGTGTGAATTGAAGTCCAGGTGTGGCATGTAGGTATGGTCTGTGTGTGTACTGTGTGTATTTCTAACCTGTGTGTATTATGTGTACTCGTGTGTGTGTTATGTGTCCTGTATGTGTGTATGGTGTATGTGTACTGTGGTATCTATGATATGCGTACTGTATTTTGCATGTATGTATGTATGTATGCCGGTATGTATTGTTGTGTGTGTGTTTTGTGGGTGTGGTGTGTGTGTGTGTGTGTCTCTCACATCCCTCACACACACTCCCCTCCCTAGCCGTAACTGGCTCTGGGTCTGACCTTTGACCTCCATGGCTACAGGCCTCCACTCTAAGGGCCCCAAGAACCAGGACTGAGGCTGGGGTTAACACTCTCCAGCCCCCCCCATGCTCCCGCTGATGCCCAGCAACTGGCTCTGATTCCTGGCCTCTGACCTCCAGGGCTCTCAGCCTGCTCCATAAGGCCCAAAAAGATGCATGGTTGGTAAACTTGCTAAAACAACCCTCAGCCTGGCCCTAACCGTAACCCGCACAGACTTTTTTCTCGCACCACTGGAAAGCCAGTATGCTTTTGGGGGGGTGCGTCTAACTGCCTGCCTCTGGCACCTTCACGTCAAAAGTTACAGGCCAGAGAAAAAAGTGCCCCCGGGTGCACTTCTTCTGGCTTCACCCTCTATCCTGCAGGCCTTGCTACGAGCAGTTTGTACCACAAGGTACCGTCCTTTGCTACAGAGCAGCAGCTCTGACGTTGCCGGGGGCCCTCTGGTGGCCGCCAGGTAGGGGGGGTGGGTGGGGACACCGGGCCACCCTCTGACACTTAGAAATTTTGTGAATCTTGCTACAAGGCTCCACCATGTGAGACGTGTGTATCCATGTAGTCTCTGGCTCTCTGTATCTCTCTGTCCTGTGTG
>NC_045747.1:88506-106417 GCF_008692095.1 Etheostoma spectabile | reverse complement strand
TTTGACCCATTACAGTAAGGGGGACCAGATTTCTCAGACAAAACCCAGGGGACAATGTCAGCTAAAAAGTGTATTTAACTCCAAAAAAAGTAATGTTTGGACTTTTGTAAACCTAAAACAAGGCACGAGACCTAAAACTGTATCATTAGGGTGCTAAGCTCCCCCACCCCCCCACGGGCTGACCTAGACCCAACCTGCGCCTACCTTCCTCTCCACTCCACCTCAGAGGGGAATGTTTCAGATAGAAAGTCCTAAGATTTTCAAGATAAAAAAATATAATACTTCAAGATAGAAAGTCCCTAATATTTCAAGATAAAAAAGTTCTAATATTTGAAATGAGAAAGTCGTCTATGTCAAATAGAAAAGGTCCAATAGTCCTAATATTTCAAGCTAGAAAGTCTCTAATATGTCAAGAGAAAGTCCTAATAGTCCTAAATTTCAGCTAGAAAGTTCCAATATTCCAGATAAAGTCTAATAGTCTAATATTTCAAGAAGAAAGTCTTAATATTCAAGATAGGAAAGTCTCAATAGTTCATAATGTGTAATGTTTACTGAACTACGGACAGCTTTTGCTTTATTGCTCAAGCTTGTTCTTCATTGAGAATCAGATACAAGAAAAAACAATGAGACACTATTTTCATTGGACATGATATTAACCAGATCGCTCCAGTCGGCATAACAAGCTACGTGTAAGTTGAATAGGATAATTGTCCAGTTGATTACGTTCATAAAAGTGCTCGTTGCGGTGACAGACGAGATTAATATGTCTAAGGTCTGACAACATTAGGGAAGGGATTTCTTAAGAGGTCGACCTTTTGTTAAAGTTTAAGATCATTTTTAAAACATAAAAGTCCGCGAAAATGCGTTCGCGACAACCCACCCAACTCCATTAAATATCAGTGATTTAGCTTCGTAAAAACACGGCTTCTAAAACCCTATCTGAGCACGTGGGTCTGGCTGCCTGAGGCTGCGTATTGGGTGGGGTGTGACATCGCTAGTTTTTCAGTTTTTCTTTCTTTCATGTCAATTCAGGTCTTTCAGTCCCAGTGAAAACGGGGACATTCCGGGGACAGATCCAGCGGGGGATCAGTCGCTAAAATCATCATCATCATCATTCATCATATCACCTTATTTAAAAGCGCTTTCACATCAGCAGTAGCTGAACCAAAGGCTGTACAGAAGGAGCAAACACAGATAAAAATAACAATCACAAAATCATAAAAATAATAACTGGGGGTGACGATCTAACCAATAACACTATATAAAACAGATAAGATCACGTCTTGGTTTGGGTTGAAAGCCAAAAGTGTAGAAAGAGTGTAAAAAGAGTTTTAAAAAATCGGTATGGGAGCCTGCCGAATGGTCAAAGGTAAGCATTCCATAACTTAGGAGCAACAGGAAAGGCCCTGTCCCTCTAAGCTCAGCTTGGATCGGGGACGACCAGGAGCAAACTGGTCAGCCGACCGAGTGACCGGGAGAGGGAGGTGCGGTTGAGTAGCTGATAAATGTAAGACGGGGCAAGGACCGGTTAAAGTTTAAAAAGTAATCAAGAGGTATTTAAATGGACTCTAAAATGCACAGCAGCAAGTAAGTGAAGCCAGGAGGGATGATGTGGTCTCTCTTCCGGGTTCCAGTCAAAAACCGTGCAGCAGCGTTATGGACTAGATGCAGACGGGCGAAGTAGGATTTAACTGAGTCCAAAAATACAGGGAATACAGATCAGCCGTAAAGAAATGAAGCAGGGATTACGGTTTCTAACTGCTGCATGGAAGGAAATGGTTTCCCTTTACCAACTCCTCAGAGTGAAAAAAACTTAATTTGGACTGGCGTGATTGGCTGTTCCAGTGTTAAAATCACTGTCCAATCTAAACCAAGACTGTATTACTGTTGGTTTAAGATAGTGAGGCTAGAGGGGCCCAGCTCAGTAGGGGATCTCCATATGAGCCACCAGGTCCAAACATTATCCACCTCTGTTTTCTTTTCATTAAATTACAAAAGTTAAGCCGAATCCATGCTTTAATATCCTCACGGACATGCTGAAAAGAGGGTGTAATAGAACCAGGTGTCAATGTCGTTTTAGGGTACATAAATCTGGCAGTCGTCTGCATACAATGGAAAGACTACATGTTTTTTGTACGCATAGCCCCAAAGGACAGCAGATTACAATGAAAAAAGCAAAGGGGGGACTAAAAGTTGAACCCTGGGGAACACCACATGACAGTGGAGCCAGCATGGGGCTTCAAACCAAGCCATTTGAAACATGAATGTTCTGTCAGACAGGTAGGATTCCTAACAACTCCCGGACAGTGCCAGAGGCCTACTTGGCTGTAACTTGAGATTAAAATGCTGTGGTCTACAGTATCCAAAGGCAAGCTGGAAGTCCACAGGACCAAGGATTACCATTATTCCGGAACTGCATGCCAAGAGGATGTCATGCAGACCTTCAACCAGTGCTGACCTCCCGTGCTGTGTAGGGTTTTAAATCCAGATGAAAACCTTCTGATCAACCCTGCTCATCAAGAAAAGGACTTAGTTGTAGACACAAATTTTCCCAAGATTAAAACACAGGATATCCTGTCTAAAAAATGATTAAAGAAAAACTAGTCCATGCATGTACTTATCTAGGTGGACTACTTGAATTCTTTATTACAGGCGCTCGAAAAAGCACTAAAAGAATCGGTAGCGACAGAATGTGCAGAGTGTTTGACAGGGGAACCAGGAAAAGGAGACCAACACTTCCTGTTTTAGCTTCTCTGCATGGGGTCCCTCCCACCAAAATCATTTAGAATATAATTTAAAATCCTTCTTCTCCACCTACCACAAGCTCTTCATGGTCAGGACCTCTTATGTAAAGAGTCATCGTACCTTAACAAACCTACAAGAGACACTACGCTCCCAGGACAGCAGGGTTCTTGGTGGTTCCTGGGTCTCTTAAAAGTAGAACGGGAGACAGAGGGTCAGCTATCAGGCTCTCTCGTGGAAAACCAGGTTCCGTTGGGGTTAGGGAGGCAGACACCGTCTCCATATTTAAGAGTAGCTTAAGACTTTTCCTTTTGGATAAAGTTATAGTTAGGGTATAGAATGAATATTGTTTAGGGAGTTGAGGAGTCGCAGCGTTCGAAACCCGGCCCCTGCTCTCGTGTCCATAGTGTCAGATTATACTCATACTCTGAACAAGAATAAACTAGAGGAGCGACTTGCTACAGCCCAATCAGGTTGGGGGAGAGTTTAGCTGACCAGGCTCCTCTCTTTAACCTGTCTCTTAGTCTGGCTGATAAGTTTTAGAACGTGGGGACTTCCTTTGACAACACTGAGCGCTCCTCTCTCTCTATCTTTTATCTTTCCTTGTACTGTGCAATCCATGTCCAGAACTGCGTTACTAAACTAGCTTGGGGAGTCACTCCCCAGAGACCTTTGTTTATTTTCCCAGCATGTTCCAACTCTGTCAGAGAGGCCTCCAAAATCATGGTAGCAAGCTGTCCGCATGGTCCCGCTACAACGTTCTGCAGCCATATCATCTGGCTCCACTCTGTGTGCCGTGCCACGTCCTGCGTGCCTTGTAATGCCCAACAGGGCCCTTGCTATGCCATGAACTACCTACAAATAACTGCTACAAATACTATTTTTGCTATTTTCTATTTCCACTTTATTCAAACCCCAACCGGCCCGTAGACCACCGCACTACCAAGCAGCCTGGGTCTGTCCGAGGTTTTCTGCCTCAAGGAGAAGTTTTTCCTCACACTTTGCACTGTTGCTTGCCTGGAAGAAAACACTAGAAACTGTTGGGTCCTTGTAAATTCTGTATGTGTGGCTACCTTTGGAACGGTCTATGATGATAATGCCCCTACGTTGTTACTGAATGTACTTTAAAAAATTAATTGAAAATTGACCTACAAGCCACTTTGCCAGCACTGTAAGGCATGGGGACGAGTTTGTCAAGGAAAGGTTACAAGGTATTGCAAGAGTTTGGTGCAGCCAAAAGAACCGTGAACTAGAGGGACCTAGGACAGAGCGCTGAGGTACTCCCACTGTAAATCAGACAAGGACACCACATGACCGTGTGTCTTTTGACCAGCCAGGGATAGTTGCCCGTGTCACAAGCCAATTTTCACATTCCACTGCTTTTGCTGGCTAAGTAACCAGCATTGTGGCAGTAGCTTAATTTAGCTCAGGCGAAAATCATCTCTCATCATATCAATCTCCTAATTTCTCCCCCAAATATGAAACCTTCTTTAAGGAGCCAGTTGAGGTGGTTTGGCGGACATTGGTAAGGCATGCCTTCTGGCCCCCCTCATGGGAGGTGTCCAGGCACTTCAGCAGGGAGGAGGCTGGGTGGTGGGATTATATCTCACTGGGACTGGGACGCTTCGGGATACCCGGTCGAACGATGGTGTATGTGGCTAGAGCTTTAGTGGCGGGAGGGAAGTTTGGGGCACCGGCTGGGTGCTTCCCCGCGGAACCCGATAACTGGATAAGCAACAAAGATACTGGAGGTGGATAAGGATGGATGTTTTTTCAAACAGTGTGCGGCACCCTGTGAATGCCCCATGCTACCTTGACTGCCCCCTGCCACTCATTTCCACAAACCAATCACAATAATCCTTATCCTCCCCGGTTGTAGCAAAACCCAGGGTTAGTAAAGCAATTCACCTTGGAAAATTGACCCTAGGTCTACTCTGATCTAAACGACCTTGCAAATCGCGAAGCCAAGTAATAAAGGAAGGTTAAACCTCAAACAAACACAAGCAACCTGGGTAAACCCTGATGAGCATGGTGGACAGGGGTAACTAGAGGTTTTGAGGAGATCAAACCAAGGGTTTCAAAGGCACGTCACAGAGGAAACTACTGGAATTTTTTAAGGCATCCATAGTAAAACAGAGGGTGAAAAGATGGACCAACAAAGGTCAAAGCTGGATTTACAGGCCTTATTGGGACTGTTATGATTGGGTGTTTCTGAGGCTGCAGCCATGATCTGGACGAACTAACCGACACTGTGAACATCTCCTCAGCTTTTGTGAGGAAATGGTGGTGCCGACAAATCCTTCTCACACCATAACCAACCAAAAACCCTGTGTTCACGGCAAGACTCAGGCAGTCCATCAGTCAAAAAGGGGAGGCCTGAGAAGTGGTGACCAGGGTCCTGTATAAACCAGTCAGGAAAACATGGGACCAAAGAGTCAAAGCAGCTAATAGGAGCTATGCTAAAAAGCTGGGAGGAAAAAGCTTTTCAAAACAACGATCCTCGGTTCATTGTGGAGAGGCCTGAAGGACTCTCACTACAACTACGGAGGGGACCATCCCCAACACTGTGTTCAACAAACTGGCTGCACAAGTTGACAACAGCTCACGTGTAGGTTTGAAAAGGCCAGTCCAACCCTCACCCCACACCAATCCACACTTCAGTGCAATACTCCCCACCCTATGACCTCAACTGCACTGCACGTTCTGGTGAAGTGGATGGCGGCCAGCTTTCCAGAGGCAAGAAGACCAGAAAGACTCATTGGGACCAGACGGTGTGTCAACATGCTGCATGAAAATCTGTGCAGGACAGTGGCCCCCCATCTTCACTCAGATCTTTAACATATCGCTGGAGCTATCTGCAGTTCCTTCTGCTGTCACGCTCCCACGATCATCCTAGTCCCAAAATAACCCACTCCCGGACTAAATAGACTACAGGCCTGTAGCACAGGCCGACATCCTGTAGTCATGAAAGTCCTTTGAAGAGCTGGTGTTGCTCACCCTGAAGGACATGCACAGCCCTTGCTGGCCCACTTGTAGTTTGCCTACAGGGTCAAACAGGTTGTGGATGATGCAGCTACAACTTGGGACGCAATACAATCCTGCAACAACCTCGACTCTCCCGGGGCTATGCAAGGATCCTGTTTGTTGTCTTCAGCTCGAGCGTTTCAAACACCATGCATACCCGGACATCTCAGCCCACAACCTTCCAGCTCACTGTGCAGCCCGCACTGATCAGTGGATCCACAAACTCCTGAATGCAGGGTCAGCAGGTGAGGGTGGGGAATCATCACATCCAGGCACCACGGACTATTAGAACTGCGCCCCCCCAGGGTGTGTGCTTCTCCCCACTGCCCACAGTCTTGAGCTTAACACGCTCAAGGACTGTGGATGATGATTGTGGACTCAGGAAGAGGACCACCACCACCTCTTCCCCACATCACCATACTAAGCAGCCCTGTGTCTTGCTGTGGAATGCTTCAGTGTATGGGACTCACTATATCCGGACCTGAAGTTGGAGCCCAAACACAGTCACCATCATCAAAAAGGCCCAGCAGGGATGTACTTCTGGGCCAGCTTAGGAAGCTCAAAACCTGACTCAGGAGGCGATCCACTTTGACACAGCCCAGCGCCAAGTCTGTCCTCTGCACGTTCATCAACTGTTGGGTTGGGATCTGCCACCTAAAAAGGGACAAGAGCGACTACAAACGGACAGTTAGCACTGCAGGAAAGGATCATCGGTGCCAACCTGCCTCGTCCGTCCAGGATATACACATCCAGAGTCAGGAAACGGGCAGGAATCTCACATGCAGACCCTTCACCCAGACACAATGCTGTTCCAGCTTACTGCACTCTGTAGCGCTACAGAGCACTGTACGCAAACACAACAGATTCAGGAACAGTTTTGACCCACAAGGCACTCTCTGCTAGAACAGCTGACTTCTGACTCCAGTGGTCAGGGTCAATTGCTGGGGCCACATAAACCCCAAACACTGTCTTACGCATCTGTTTATGTGTTCCAATTGTTATCATTTAGTTAGTTTAGTCAATTCATTCTCCTATATCACATGGTTTCCATGATTATCATCATCATCATTCCCTTCAGAACTGTTCATAATGGTTCATATGTTCATAGGGTACTATAATCGAATACTAGTTCATCCCAGTACCCTTTGCAAGTTCCACATTTAAGATAATTTTTATTGGTCTTTCATTGCACAAGCTCCTTACATTGTTTCTGTTTAGAGTATGTATATATTAGGGAGCTATATTGTGGTATATATGTTTGTTGGGTTGTTTGTTTGGAATCGGTAAGGCACCTTGGTGAGAAACAAACTATGTTCCAAACTGAAAAAATCCTGTAGTGTTGTTTCATTACCTGGTCAATAACAAGCTGATTCTGAAAAAAGGGACTGGAAGGGGTCTGTAAAGGTCATACCTAGGTAATGGTCTTTTCTACCTCTTGATTATGTCTTCCCACGTGAGCAGCAGTCCTTGCTGGTCTATCTATCCTACCAGGCAGGATGCGGGCGGCATGATCAACTCGAACCACCTCACTTTAAATGTCACACACCTGCAAATTAGATACATGCAGGCCTGATTTTATCATCAACAATAATGATACATAAGCACCTACTGTTGCACAACACAATAAAGAAGAACTGGTGGCTCAGTTTTCTTTGAAAACGAAATTATGAAATTTTACTGCATCTTGATATTACTGATTAATGTACTTAAAAACAGTAGGGAGTGCTTGGAAGCAGAAAAACGTTAAAACCTACATTAAAACCTATTAACTGGGACTCAGCGTGTCAAGTGTTATACTTTAAGGTACCTACCCAGGTTCTCTCCTGCCATTTTCGTATGCCCACCATGCGGATTGCATTGGTGGAAATTTGTTGTGCCATCCTCCTGCTCATTATCACACAAATCACATGGGGTAGAGGGCGGGCTATCGCATGCTGGGACGCCACTGAACTCATGAGTTTCTAGCAGAGACTGACAAACCAAAAAGGAAGAAATTCACGTAAGAACTTTCACAAAAATCTCACAGTATTAGGGCTGGGGATTGATATGCATTTGTCTCAATTTGATATTTCTCGACGGGTGCCAATCAATTTGTAGTGCGATTTCCTCATTGTGATTCTGGAAGATTTTGCAATTGTCTTTCTCTTTAACAAAAAAAAAAAAGAATAATACACTAGTAGAGACAATTAAAAAAAATTTACTAAAAGAATGCACATCACGTCAGTCAGTGCTGACATTTTTTTCATTTGTAGAGAAAGAAGACGAGTAATACTACATGTATTTTCTGCATTTTGCTTGCTTTGGTGTAGTGGAAACAGATATGATGTAGTCAGCAGTACCATATCAACAGGAAATATAAGTGAATCATTGGTGAAAAAACTAATAATTGTCACACAAAAAAAACAAATTAAAAAAACCAACACAATACGTAAAATTTTCGGGGTTTTCACCACTAAAACCCACCATTTGGCTTGTTTTAACCACGTGATAAGAAAAGAGTCTGATCTTTAAAAAAATAAAAAATGAAAATATCTTATACTATAATATTAGATATATAATATTATCAGATTAGCAAAACAACACAGAACATACTATAGTTTTAATATATTAGCGTGTGTTCTACACCTTGAAGTGAGGCTGTGTGAGTATGGGGTGAGCTCCAGCTGCGGTGTCGGAGTGGTGTGTGAAGGGGTCCAGGCATGAGGATCTCTTGCAGGAGCTCACATTGTTCTCCCTCACTGGCGAAGGACGCGGCTCCTTGAGGCTTCCTCTTGCTCCTAACAACAAAAGACACACATATGGTATATACGGCTCCGTGTCTAATCTCATATAAAGAGAAACAATGGCGGACCACGACAAGAATGTAGAAGTCCCAATGTGTCAATCCTCATGGTCATTAAAAAGGTATACACATATGATGGCTAAGACAACACAATTCTATGTAAATTATTGTTTCTTTTTTCCCTTGTATGTCTACGTTTTGTTGATGTTTTGTAAAAGCCTGACCAAGGACAGGACTGCAAATTAGCGAGGCTAGACATCCCATAAGTGCAAGGACATAGGGATGTCCTGATAAATAAACAATCAAAATAAAATACCATAGAATTGGATACACATAAACACACAATATAAAAGGGATGTGTCTTTACAACTTAGTTGACAACCACATGCCGGTAAGTCTATTTAAATTATAGTGATGTATTAAAAGTGTTTATGTGTGGTACCACACCAGAGGGCTCTCCATGATGCCTTTGAGGTAGATGAGGTCCAGTCATGGCGTAGTGGAGCGGTAGTGGTGTCACTCATAGCGTCCAAACCTGGGGGACTATCACACACACACACACACACACACACACACACACACACACACACACACACACACACACCACACACACACACACACACACACACACACACACACACACACACACACACACTGTGTTCAGGTTAAACTGTGAATTTCTCAACACTTCACAATTTCATCTTTCAAGTCATAACTAGTAGAACTGTTGTATGTGAAAAGCCTTTTATATCATTATTATATATTAACATATCCCATAGTGTTAAGTTAAAGCAACAGTAAATCGTGTACGTGGGTTTGAAAGTTAGGCACCCAGGTAAAAATGTGTATAATGTGCAAAGAAGACAAGAGGAAAAATCTCCAAAAGGCATAAGACAGATAGACATTGTATATGTAACAAAAGTTAGATTTTATTCCTCGTTACACTTAAAAAATTACCAAACAAAAAAATGGCGTGATACAAAGGTCTGAATCTGTCTTTGATGCTTTTTGGAGATTTTTTTATCTTTTCTTTATGCCATGAATACAAATTTTAGCTGGGGTGCCCAACTTCATCGAGCCCACTGTATGTGATAAGCCTATCTACAGCCGTTATTCTTGTGGCAAAAGGTTTATTTGTGCAATCGGCGTGTGAACTTAGTGGTTTCAACCCGTTGTTTACATGTCCTAGGTTGAATGTGTAGGGGGAATAGGAGGAGGGAATCAGGTGTGCACGTCTGTCTGCCAGTCTTTTGGATGCCACCACTGGATGAAAACAAAATTATTGAGAACAGTTCGGGCCACGGGTAAGTTATATATGTAAAAATCTAATAACAGTATCTCCAGATTTTTCGTATTCTGTTGCTAGATACTTTTGAGATGGCAAAAAAGAAAGTATCCTGCTAAAATGCATTTTTACAGTCCAAATGATATTAGGTTAAGTAATTAAGTTCCCCCTCAATCATACGTCAAAGAGCTACATCTGAGCTGCTATTACAGGGCTGTTTTCAACACAGTTCTGAAAACAGTTTTCTCTACTTTACTTACGAAAACATTTCTTTTTTTAAAGATTATTTTTTGGGCATTTAGGCTTTAATTTGACAGGACAGTTTAAGATATGAAGGGAGAGAGAGGGGGAGTGAAGCAGCAAAGGGCCGCAGGCTGGATTCGAACCGGGCCGGCTGCGTCGAGGAGTAACTCTATACATGAGCACCCGCTCTAACCAACTGAGCTATCTGGTGCCCCAGAAAACATTTCTTACTTTTACTTAGGGTCAGAAATTCTTATACTTGCTTAGACTAGGGCTGGTCGACTTTGGAAAAATATCTTGATCACGATTATTTTGGTCAATGTTGAAATACACGATTATTTAAACACAATTATTTGTTGACTTCTGGAAAGATGTTCCAATTATTGACCTTAAAGAGTTAAACAAATGAATAGTGAAAACACCTAGAACTGTGAAATTACCCTTACTACTTTTCCCATTTGAACTTTGTTGTCATTCAGAATACAAGACAAATAAGAGGTTCACTTGCCAAGGTAATGTGCAAAATAATTGATTATTTCGTTTTTGTGATCGTTAGGACCCAAATGTGTAATCGTGATAACATTTGTTAATTTGAATAATGCACAGCAATATTGTACACATTGAATAATTCTTTTGAAAATTGAAGTGAAGGTGTGGGGTGGGGAGGGGGAATGGTGGCATGAACAAAGAAAACGTAGTCAAATGGTTTTAGGCGTCAATGAGAGGGAGATGTCTGGTCTCACCAGGCTCGTCCTGGTTGAGGCCACAGGCATGGTAGAACTTCAGTCATCTAGAGAGGAGAGAGAGAGAGAGAGATAGAGAGAGAGGAGAGAGCGGAGAGAGAGAGAGAGAGAGAGGAGAGAGGAGAGAGAGAGAGAGAGATAATGTGGATACACATTGTAGAATAGTCAAATGCTACTCTCTGTGTGTTGCCGTTGCTCAAAACTTTTTGCTTTAGGTAAACATAACAAAGTTGGAGCTAGCGAGCTACACGCTGAAAATGGCAATAGCTCACGTTAATGTTGTGTTAACAGTTAACTTCATTTATTATTGTATGTGCCGTTTTCTTTTTTCGGGGGTTCAAGTTCCGGACTAAAGCCAAACACAAAACAAGTTCCTTCCGAGGACTATTTTGCAGAGTCCCCGTGGCTGCGTCCATGTTAGATTAGATTAGATTAATTAGACTTAACTGATCCTAAATAGAGACATTTGAATGCTACAGCAGCAAAATATCAGACTTTACAAGAAATAATAAATAGGAGAGATTAGAATACTAGAACCATAGCCTACTCAAAAACTACAGAAGGTAAGAATGTACTTAACACTGGCCAAGACGATTGTGATTGGTTTAAAGAAAGGCAAACCCTTCCCTTCTACAGCTTTAACGCTATCTATCTATCTGGCAATACTGCTGCTCAGCTCGCAGCTGCCATGGAAACCATCGGTTTTGCTTTGACACACACACACACCACACACACACACACACACACACACACACACACACACACACACACACACACACACACACACACACACACACACACACACACACACACACGTGTATGCTAGAGTAGGCATTATGCAACACCTCAGCAATAACAGGAAGAGTGGAAGAGAAGATGAGGTAAAAAGAAAATCTTTAAAGACGTGAAAATGTAAAAATGTAAAGAGGAGAAGAGGATGGAGGAATGACAACATGTAAATCCTGTTATCTGAAAAATGGGACTTACATATTCCACCCACCATTATCAATCTTTTTCACTGATTACATGCGAGTGAATGACAGCAAGCAGGGTTGGAAACCCCTTTGAGATAGTAAATCTTAGGGCTGCAGCTCCCAGGGCTCTATGGTGCTAGTGAGTGTCTGTTAGTTCACAGGGCTCTAGGGTGCTAGTTAGTGTCTGTTAGCTCACAGGGCTCTAGGGTGCTAGTTAGTGTCTGTTATCTCACAGGGCTCTAGGGTGCTAGTTAGTTTCTGTTAGCTCACAGGGCTGTAGGGTGCTAGTTAGTGTCTGTTATCTCACAGGGCTCTAGGGTGCTAGTTAGTGTCTGTTAGCTCACAGGGCTCTAGGGTGCTAGTTAGGTGTTAGCTCACAGGACTGTAGGGTGCTAGTTAGTGTCTGTTATCTACAGGGCACAGGGTGCTAATGAGTGTCTGTTAGCTCACAGGGCTGTAGGGTGCTAGTGAGTGTCTGTTAGCTCACAGGCTTAGGGTGCTAGTAGTGTCTGTTAGCTCACAGGGCTCTAGGGTGCTAGTAGTGTCTGTTAGCTCACAGGGCTCTAGGGTGCTACTGAGTGTCTTTTAGCTCACAGAGGCTTAGGGTGCTAGTGAGTGTCTGTTAGCTCACAGGCTTTAGGGTGCTAGTTAGTGTTGTTAGTCCACAGGGCTCTAGGGGTGCTAGTTAGGTCTTTTAGCGTCACAGGGCTTAGGGTGCTAGTTAGTGTCTGTTAGCTCACAGGGGCTAGGGTGCTAGTTAGTGTCTTTTAGTTACAGGGCTCTAGGGTGTAGTAGTGTTCTGTTTAGCTACCATGCTCTAGGGTGCTAGTTAGTGTCTGTTAGCTCACAGGCTCTAGGTTGCTTGCTAGTTAGTGTCTGTTAGCTCACAGGGCTCTAGGGGGCTAGTAGGTCCGTTAGTCACAGGGCTCTAGGGTGCTAGTTAGTGTCTGTTAGCTCACAGGGCTGTAGGGTGCTAGTTTGTAGGTTAGCTCACGGGCGTAGGGGTGCTAGTTAGTGTTTTAGCTCACCAGGGTCTAGGGTACTAGTTAGTGTCTGTTCGCTCACAGGACTGTAGGGTGTAGTTAGTGTGTTAGCTAACAGGGCTCTAGGGTGCTAGTTAGTGTCTTTTAGTTCACAGGGCTCTAGGGTGCTAGTTAGTGTCGGTTTAGCTCACGGGCTGTAGGGTGCTAGTAGTGTCTGTAGCTCACAGGGCTGTAGGATGCTAGTTAGTGTCTTTAGCTCACAGGGCTCTAGGGACTAGTTAGTGTCTGTTCGTCACAGGCTGTAAGGTGTAAGTTAGTGTGTAGCTAACAGGGCTCTAGGGTGCTAGTTAGTGCTGTTAGCTCACAGGGCTCTAGGTGGCTAGTTAGTGTCTTTTAGCTCACAGGGCTCTAGGGTGCTATGAGTGTCTGGTTAGTATCACAGGGCTGTACGGTGCTAGTTAGTGTGGAACTCACAGGGCGGTACTGGCTACGTTTCGTGTCTCTCTCTCTCTCTCTCTCTCTCTCTCTCTCTCTCTCTCTCTCTCTCTCTCAGATTGACTGAAGTTCTACCATGCCTGTGGCCTCAACCAGGACAGAGCCTGGTGAGACCAGACATCTCCCTCTTCATTGACGCCTAAAACCATTTGACTACGTTTTCTTTGTTCATGCCACCATTCCCCCTCCCCACACCCACACCTTCACATTCAATTTTCAAAAGAATTATTCAATGTGTACAATAGTGCTGTGCAATTATTCAAATTAACAAAATGTTATCACGATTACCATTTTGGGTCCTAACGATCACAAAAACGAAATAATCAATTATTTTGCACATTACCTTTGGCAAGTGAACTCTTATTTTGTCTTGTATTCTGAATGACAACAAAGTTCAAATGGGAAAAGTAGTAAGGGTAATTTCACAGTTCTAGGTGTTTTCACTATTCATTTGTTTAACTCTTTAAGGTCAATAATTGGAACATCTTTCCAGAAGTCAACAAATAATTGTGTTTAAATAATCGTGATTTCAACATTGACCAAAATAATCGTGATCAAGATATTTTTCCAAAGTCGACCAGCCCTAGTCTAAAAGCAAGTATAAGAATTTCTGACCCTAAGTAAAAGTAAGAAATGTTTTCTGGGGCACCCAGATAGCTCAGTTGGTAGAGCGGGTGCTCATGTATAGAGGTTTACTCCTCGACGCAGCCGGCCCGGGTTCGAATCCAGCCTGCGGCCCTTTGCTGCATGTCACTCCCCCTCTCTCTCCCCTTTCATATCTTAAAACTGTCCTGTCAAATTAAAGGCCTAAAATGCCCAAAAAAATAATCTTTAAAAAAAAGAAATGTTTTCTGTAAGTAAAGTAGAGAAAACTGTTTTCAGAATTGTTGAAAACAGCCCTGTAATAGCAGCTGCAGATGTAGCTCTTTGACGATGATTGAGGGGGAACTTAATACTTAACACTTAATATCATTTGGACTGTAATAATAGCATTTTAGCAGGATACTTTCTTTTTTGCCATCTCAAAAGTATCTAGCAACAGAATACGAAAAATCTGAGATACTGTTATTAGATTTATTACATAGATTCAACTTTACCCGTGGCCTAAACTGTTCTCAATAATTTTGTTTTCATCCAGTGGTGGCATCCAAAAAGACAGTGGCAGACAGACGTGCACACTGATTCCCTCCTCCTATTCCCCCTACACATTCAACCTAGGGACATTGTAAACAAAGGGTTGAAACCAACTTAAGTTCACACCCGGATTGCACAAATAAACCTTTTGCCACAAGAATAACGTACTGTAGAATAGGCTTTAATCACATACAGTGGGGCTCGAAAGTTTGGGCACCCCAGCTAAAAATTTGTATTAATGTGCATAAAGAAAAGATAAAAAAAATCTCCAAAAGGCATCAAAAGACAGATTAGACCTTTGTATCACGCCATTTTTTTGTTTTGTAATTTTTTAAGTGTAAACGATGGAAATAAAATCTAACTTTTTGTGACATATACAAATGTCTAATCTGTCATTTGATGCCTTTTGGAGATTTTTCCATCTTGTCTTCTTTATGCACATTAATACACATTTTTACCTGGGTGCCTAAACTTTCAAACCCAACGTACAACTTTACTGTTCTTAACTAACACTATTGGGATATGTTAATATAAATAATAATGATATAAAAGGCTTTTCACATACCACAGTTCTACTAGTTTATGACTTGAAAGATGTAAATTGTGAAGTGTTGAGAAATTCACAGTTTTACTGAACACAGTGTGTGTGTGTGTTGTGTGTGTGTGTGTGTGTGTGTGTGTGTGTGTGTGTGTGTTGTGTGGGTGTGTGTGTGTGTGTGTGTGTGTGTGTGGTGGTGTGGGTGTGTGTTTGTGTGTTGTTGTGTGTTTTTGGATAGTCCCCCAGGTGTTGGACGCTATGAGTGACACCACTACCAGCTCCACTACGGCCAATGACCTGGACCTCATCTACCTCAAAGGCATCATGGAGAGCCCTCTGGTGTGGTACACACATAAACACTTTTAATTACATCACTATTAATTTAAATAGACTTACCGGCATGTGGTTGTGCACATAAGTTGTAAAGACACATCCCTTTTATATTGTTGTGTTTATGTGTATCCAATTCTATGTATTTTATTTTGATTGTTTATTTATCAGGGACAATACCTATGTCCATTGCATTATGGGATGTCTAGCCTCGGCTAATTTGCAGTCCCTGTCCTTGGTCAGGCTTTTACAAAAACATCAACAACAAAACGTAGAAAATACAAGGGAAAAAAGAAGACAATAATTTACATAGAAATTGTGTTGTCTTAGCCATCATATGTGTATACCTTTTTAATGACCATGAGGATTGACACATTGGGACTCTACCATTCTTGTCGTGGTCCGGCCATTGTTTCTCTTTATAATGAGATTAGACACGGAGCCTTATATACCATATGTGTGTCTTTGTTTGTTAGGAGCAAGAGGAGAGCCTCAAGGAGCCGCGTCCTTCGCCAGTGAGGGAGAACAATGTGGAGCTCCTGCAAGAGATCCTCAGTGACCTGGACCCCTTCACACACCACTCCGACACCGCAGCTGAGCTCACCCGCATACTCACACAGCCTCACTTCAAGGTGTAGAACACACGCTAATATATGTAAAACTATAGTATGTTCTGTGTTGTTTTGCTAAATCTGATAATAATATATATATACATTTTTTATTTTTTTAAAGATCAGACTCTTTTCTTATCACGTGGTTAAAACAAGCAAATGGTGGTGTTTAGTGGTGAAAAAACCCCGAAAATTTTACGTATTGTGTTGGTTTTTTTTAATTTGTTTTTTTTTGTGTGACAATTATTAGTTTTTTCACCAATGATTCACTTAAATATTTCCTGTTGATATGGTACTGCTGACTACATCATATCTGTTTCCACTAAACCAAAGCAAAGCAGAAAATGCAGAAAATACATGTAGTATTACTCGTACTTCTTCTCTACAAATGAAAAAAATGTCAGACTGACTGACGTGATGTGCATTCTTTTTAGTAAACATTTTTTTTAAATTGTCTCTACTAGTGTATTATTCTTTTTTTTTTTGTTAAAGAGGAAAAGACAATTGCAAAATACTTCCAGAATCACAATGAAGGAAAATCGCAATACAAATTGGATTGGCACCGATCGAGAAATAATCAAATTGAGACAAATGCATATCATCCCCAGCCCTAATACTGTGAGATATTGTGAAATGTCTTACGTTGAATTTCTTCCTTTTTGGTTTGTCAGTCTCTGCTAGAAACTCATGATTCAGTGGCGTCCCAGGCATGCGATAGCCCGCCCTCTAGCCCATGTGATTTTGTGGATAATGAGCAGGAGGATGGCAACAAACAAAATGTTCCACCAGATGCAATCCGCATGGTGGGCATACGAAAAGTGGCAGGAGAGAACCTGGTAGGTAACCTTAAAGTATAAACACTTGACACAGCTGAGTCGTATAGGTTTTAATGTAGGTTTTTACGTTTCTGCTCCAAGCACTCCTACTGTTTGTTATAGTAGCATTTAATCAGTAATTCAAAGATGCAGTAAAAATATTCATAATTCTTTTTCAAAAAGAAAAACTGAGCACCAGTTCTTCTTTATTGAATGTTGTGCAACAGTAGGTGCTTATTGTATCATTATTGTTGATATAAAATATAGCCTGCATTAATTATTTTGCAGGGTGTGACATTTAAAGTAGAGGGTGGTGAGTTGATCATAGCCCGCATCCTCCATGGAGGAATGATAGACCAGCAAGGACTGCTGCACGTGGGAGACATAATCAAAGAGGTAAGAAAGACCATTAACTAGGTATGACCTTTACAGACCCCTTCCAGTCTTTTTCAGAATCAGCTTTATTGACCAGGTATGAAGACACATACGAGGATTTTTCTTTGGAACATAGTTGCTCACAATGTGCTTACACATTCAAAACAAACAACCCAACAAACAATATATACACACTAATATAGACACACTAATATATACATACTCTAAACAGAAACAATGTAGAGAGATGAGTGCAATGAAGAGACCAATAAAAATTATTTAAATGTGGAACATTGCAAAGGGTACTGGGATAAATAGTATTAAGTTATTATATTACAATATGAACAGTATGAACATTATGAACAGTTCTGAAATAGGAAATGAGAATGATGAATAAATAATGGAAAACATGTGAGATATGAGAATGATGAATAAATACTAAATAAATGGAATAACAGTGGAACCAGTAAACAGATGCTGTAGAGACAGTGTTACTGGGTTATTGGCCAGAATTGAACCTGACACTGTGAGTCAGAAGTCAGCTGTTCATCAGAGAGATGGCCTGTGGGTAGAAACTGTTCCTGAATCTGTTGGTTTTGGCGTACAGTGCTCTGTAGCGCCTACCAGAGGGCAGAAGCTGGAACAGATTGTGTCTGGGGTGAGAAGGGTCTGCAGTGATGGTTCCTGCCCGTTTCCTGACTCTGGATGTGTATAAGTCATGGACGGAGGGCAGGTTGGCACCGATGATCCTTTCTGCAGTGCTAACTGTCCGTTGTAGTCTGCTCTTGTCCTTTTTGGTGGCAGATCCAAACCAGACAGTGATGAACGTGCAGAGGA
>NC_045747.1:85540-88496 GCF_008692095.1 Etheostoma spectabile | reverse complement strand
GGACGATGGCTGTGTAAAAGTGGATCAGCAGCTCCTTAGGCAGGTTGAGCTTCCTAAGCTGGCCCAGGAAGTACATCCTCTGCTGGGCCTTTTTGATGATGGTGACTGTGTTGGGATATAGGGATCCAGCCACCTGACGCATTCCACAGCAGACACAGGGCTTTTGAGTATGGTGATGGGGGGAGAGTGCTTCCTGAAGTCCACAATCATCTCCACAGTCTTGAGCGTGTTAAGCTCAAGACTGTGGGCAGTGGGGAGAGCACACACCCCTGGGGGGGCGCCAGTGCTAATAGTCCGTGTGCTGGATGTGATGTTCCCCAGCCTCACTGCTGACTCCTGTCAGCAGGAAGTTTGTGTCCACTGACAGGGGAGGGCGACAGTGAGCTGGGAGAGTGTGGTGCTGAGGATGTCCGGGATGATGGTGTTGAACGCTGAGCTGAAGACAACAAACAGGATCCTTGCATAAGCCCCGGGAGAGTCGAGGTGTTGCAGGATGTGATGCAGTCCCAAGTTGACTGCATCATCCACAGACCTGTTAGCCCTGTAGGCAAACTACAAGGGGTCCAGCAAGGGGACTGTGATGTCCTTCAGGTGAGCAAACACCAGTCTTTCAAAGGACTTCATGACTACAGATGTCAGGCCTGTGCGACAGGCCTGTAGTCATTTAGTCCGGAGATGGAGGGTTATTTGGGGACTAGGATGATCGTGGAGCGTTTGAAGCAGAAGGGAACTTCAGATAGCTCCAGCGATATGTTAAAGATCTGAGTGAAGATGGGGGCCAGCTGGTCTGCACAGATTTTCAGGCAGGATGGTGACACACCGTCTGGGCCATGAGCCTTTCTGGTCTTCTGCCTCTGGAAGAGCTGGCGCACATCCACTTCACAGAACGTGAGTGCAGGTGAGAGGTCAGAGGGGGGGAGGTGATTGACTGAAGTGTGAGTTGGTGTGGGGGAGGGGTGTGACTGTGGTCTTTTCAAACCTACAGTAGAAGCTGTTCAACTTGTCAGCCAGTTGTTGAGAACCAGCAGTGTTGGGGGATGGTCTCCTGTAGTTAGTGAGAGTCTGCAGGCCTCTCCACATTGACCGAGGATCGTTGTTTGAAAAGCTGTTTTCCAGCTTTTTAGCATAGCTCCTATTAGCTGCTTTGATCTCTTTGGTCCATGTGTTCCTGACTGGTTATACAGGACTCTGTCACCACTTCTGAAGGCCTCCTCTTTTGACTGATGGAGCTGCCTGAGTCTTGCCGTGAACCAGGGTTTTTGGTTGTTATGTGTGCAGAAGGATTTTGTCGGCACACACATGTCCTCACAAAAGCTGATGTAAGATGTCACAGTGTCGGTTAGTTCGTCCAGATCAGTGGCTGCAGCCTCAAAAACACTCCAATCAGTACAGTCAAATTAGGCCTGTAAATCCAGCTTTGACTTGTTGGTCCATCTTTTCACCCTCTTTTTACTAATGGAGGTGCCTTAAAAAATTCCAGTAGTTGTCTGTTGACGTGACTTTGAAACCTTGGTTTGATCTCTCAGAAACTCTATTACCCCTTTCACACCAATGCTCAATCAGGGTTATACCCAGGTTGACTGTGTGTTTGTTTGAATGGGTTAACCTTCCTTTATTTACTTGGCTTCGCGAGTTTGCAAGGTCGGTTAGATCAGGGTAGACTAGGGTCAATTTCAATGTGAATTGCTTACTACCTGGGTTGCTACCAGCCGGGGAAGGATGAATTATGTGATTGGTTGGAAATGAGGGGGCAGGGGGCAGTCAAAGGTAGCAGGGGGCAATCACAGGTGGCCTCACACTTTGAAAAAACATCCATCCATCTATCCATCCATCTATCTTTGTTGGCTTATCCAGTATCGGGTCGCGGGGGGAGCAGCTCCAGCCGGTGACCCCAAACTTCCCTTTCCCGAGCCACATACACCAGCTTCGACCGGGGGATCCCGAAGCGTTCCCAGGCCAGGTTGGAGATATAATCCCACCACCCGAGGCCTCCTCCCTGCTGAAATGTGCCTGGAACACCTCCCTAGGGAGGGGCCCAGAAGGCATCCTTACCAGATGTCCAAACCACCTCAACTGGCTCTCTTAAAGAAAGTGTTCAATATTTGGGGGAGAAAATTAGGAGATTGATATGATGAGATGATGACTTTTATGCCTGTATGCTAAATATAAAGCTACTGCCAAATGCTGGTTAGCTTAGCCTAGCACAAAAGCAGTGGAAATGGTGAAAATTGCTTGTGAAAACGGGCAACTATCCTGGCTGTGTCAAAAGGTAAAACACTAGTAAATGTGTGTCCTTGTCTGATTTTAACAGTGGAGTACCTCAAGGCTCTGTCCTAGGTCCTCTAGTTCACTGTTTTTTGCTCACCAAACTCTTGCAATACTTGTAAACTCCTTGAAAACCTGTCACCATCCATTACAAGTGCTGCAAATGTGGCTTGTAATGTTCAATTTCAATTCAATTTTATTTAAAGTATCAATTCATAACAAGAGTTATCTCGAGACACTTTACAGATAGAGTAGGTCTAGACCACATTACAGAATTTACAAGGACCCAACAGTTCTAGTAGTTTCTTCCAGAGCAAGCAACAGTGCAACAGTGATGAGGAAAAACTTCCTTTTAGGCAGAAACCTCGGACAGACCCAGGCTCTTGGTAGGCGGTGTCTGACGGGCCGGTTGGGGTTTGAATGAAGAGTGGAAATAGCAAAAATAGCAAAAATAGTAGTTTGTAGCAGTTCTTTGTAGTAGTTCATGGCATAGCAGGGCACTGTGGGCATTACAAGGCACAGCAGGACGTGGCAGGGCACAGCAGAGTGTAGCAAGATGAATATGGCATTGCAGAACGTGTAGCGGGACCATGGCGACAGCTGCTACCATGATTTTGGAGCCTCTCGGACCAGAGGGAACATGCTGGGGAAAAAAGAACATAAGGTCTCTGGGGAGTGACTCCCCAGAGCT
>NC_045747.1:85243-85417 GCF_008692095.1 Etheostoma spectabile | reverse complement strand
TAAGAGAGACAGGGTAAAGAGAGGAGCCTGGTCAGGCTAGAACTCTCCCCAACCTGATTGGGCTGTATGCAAAGTCTCCCTCTAGTTTTATTCTTGATTATAGATATGATAGATAGATCTGACAACTATGACGAGAAGCAGGTGGGCCGGGTTAGGCGAACGCTGCGACTCCTC
>NC_045747.1:84854-84973 GCF_008692095.1 Etheostoma spectabile | reverse complement strand
TGGTGCCTGACCATGAAGAGCTTTGTAGGTGAGAAGAAGGATTTTAAATTATATTCTAAATGTTTTGGGAAGCCAATGCAGAGAAGCTAAAACAGGAGAGATGTGGTCTCTTTTCCTGG
>NC_045747.1:84699-84844 GCF_008692095.1 Etheostoma spectabile | reverse complement strand
AACACGTGCTGCAGCATTCTGGATCAGCTAAAGAGTCTTTATGGACTTTTTCGAGCAGCCTGATAATAAAGAATTGCAGTAGTCCAGCCTAGAAGTAACAAATGCATGGACTAGTTTTTCTTTATCATTTTTAGACAGGATATTC
>NC_045747.1:76131-84674 GCF_008692095.1 Etheostoma spectabile | reverse complement strand
AAGGAATCTGATTTTAATCTTGGAGAAAATTGTGTATCTACAACTAAAGTCTTTTCTTGATGAGCAGGGTTTATCAAGGTTTTTCATCTGGATTTAAAACCCTACACAGCACGGAGTCAGCACTGTTGAAGGTCTGCAATGACATCCTCTGGCATGCGATTCCGGTAATAATGTAATCTTGGTCGTTGGACTACCCGCTGCCTTTGATACTGTAGACCACAGCATTTTAATCTCAAGGTTACAGCACAAGTAGGCCTCTGGGCGGTCCCGGGGGGTTTAGATCCTACCTGTCTGACAGAACATTTCATGTTCAAAGGCTGAGTTTGATCCATGCTGCTCCATTCATGTGGTGTTCCCCAGGGTTCAATTTAGGTACCCTTGCTTTTTTCATTGTATCTGCTGCCTTTTGGGTCTATTCTTAGAAAACTGGTATTTCTTTCCATTGTATGCAGACGACTGCCAGATTTATGTACTTCCTTAAAACGACATGACACCTGTTCTTATTACACCTCTTTTAGCATGTCTGAGGATATTAAAGCATGGATGGCCTTAAACTTTTTAAATTTTAATGAAAAGAAAACAGAGTGATAATGTTTGGACCTGGTGGCTCATATGAGATCCCCCCTACTGAGCTGGCCTCTAGCCTCATATCTTAAACCAACAGTATTAAATCTTGGTTTTAGATTGGACAGTGATTTTAAACTGGACAGCCAAATCAACGCCAGTCAAATTAAGTTTTTTTCATCTGAGAAGTTGGTAAAGGTGAAACCTTCCTTTCCAGGCAGCAGTTAGAAAGTAATCCATGCCTTCATTCTTTACGGCTGGATTACTGTAATTCCCTGTATTTTTGGACTCTAGTAAATCCCTACTCGCACGTCTGCAGCTAGTCCAGACGCTGCTGCAGCGGTTTTTGACGGAACCCGGAAGAGGAGACACATCACTCCCGTCCTGGCTTCACTTCACTGGCTGCTGTGCATTTAGAGTCCATTTTAAAATCCTCTTGATTACTTTTAAAGCTTTAACGGTCTTGCCCCGTCTTATTAATTCAGCTACTAACCGCTACACTCCCTCCCGGTCACTCGGTCGGCTGACCAGTTGCTCCTGGTCGTCCCCGGATCCAAGCGGAAGCTTAGAGGGACAGGGCCTTCTGTTTTGCTGCCTAGTTATGGAATGCCTTACCTTTGACCATTCGTCAGGCTTCCTCATACCGATTTTAAAACTCTTCTTAAACTCATTTCTACACTTTGGCTTTCAACCCAAACTAAGATTGATCGTTATCTTTTTTATATAGTGTTATTGGTAGATCTTCACCCCAGTTTATTATTTTTATGATTATTGTGATTGTTATTTTTATCTGTGTTTGCTGCCTTCATGTACAGCAACTTTGTTCAGCTACTGCTGATGTGAAGCGCTTATAAATAAAGTGATGATTGATGATGATGATGATGATGATTTTAGCGACCTGTCCCGCTGGATCTGTCCCCGGAAATGTCCGTTTTCACTGGGACTGAAAGACCTGAATTGGAATGAAAGAAAGAAAATACTGACAAAACGTGCCGATGGTCACACCCCAACACACGCAGGCTCCAGGCAGCAGCAGCCAACAGACCACGGTGCTCAGAGGTTTTAGAAGCCGTGTTTTACGACAGCTAAAATCACTGATTATTTACATGGAGTCTGGTGGGTTTAGCGAACGCATTTCGCGGACTTTTATGTTTTAAAAAGATCTTAAATCTTTAACAGAAAGGTCGACCTCCTTAGAAATCCTTCCATAATGTTGTCAGACTTAGAATATTAATCTGAGTCTGTCAGCAGCAAAACGAGCACTTTATGAACTGTAAATACAAACTGGACAATTGACCTATTAACTTACACTGTACTTGTTATGCCGACTGGAGCGATCTGGTTTAATATCAATGTCAAAGGAAAATATGTCCTCAATTGTTTTTATTGTATCTGATTCTCATGGAGAAACAAGCCTTGAGCAATAAAGCAAAAGCTGTCAGTAGTTCAGTAACATTACAACATTATGAATATTGAGACTTCTATCTTGAATATTAAGACTTTCTATCTTGAATATTAGGACTATTCGACTTTATCTGAAATATTAGGACTTCTATCTTGAAATATTAGGACTATTAGGACTTTCTATCTTGAAATATTAGGACTTTCTAGCTTGAAATATTAGGACTATTAGGACTTTCTATTTTGAAATATTAAGACTTTCTATCTTCAAATATTAGGTTTTTTATCTTGAATATTAGGACTTTCTATCTTGAAGTATTATTTTTTTATCTTGAATATTAGGACTTTCTATCTTTGAAACATTCCCCTCTGAGGTGGAGTGGAGTAGGAAGTAGCAGCAGGGTGGGTCTAGGATCAGCCTGGGGGGGTGGGGGAGTTAGCCCCTAATGAGAACAGTTTTAGGTCTAGGTGCTTGTTTTAAGTTTTACAAAAGTCCAAACATTACTTGTTTTTGGAGGTAAATACACTTTTGAGCTGAAATTGTCCCTGGGTTTTGTCTGAGAAATCTGGTCCCCTTACTTTTAATGGGCAAATGAAAGTTTTCTGATGTGAGAACTGTGTGAACAACCCAGAGTTTAAGGACTAGCTCAGGCCTGTAGTAGGGAATAACAGGCAGGCTTATTGTTCGGTGTGTAAAAAAAACATCAATGTCAACTGGATGGGAGCTAACGCATTTCGGTCGCATATGCAATCCACTAAACATAAAAATGGAATGCGTGCTCAGAGAGAGCAGTTAATTATCAGCTGTCTGTGCGGCTGCACCTCCACCACCACCGCGCAAATTAGTGCCACTTTAGCCAACGCTACGGCTCCAGCAACGTCTGACCTCCGGATGGCCATGGGCGCCACACCAACACTGCGCGCGGAGGCTCTGAACACTGCAGTTAAACACCACTCATTAACTCAAATGAAGGAATTTCAGAGCTGTTTAAAGAAATGTTTCCCGACTCTGACATAGCGAAGTAATTCACTGTGGTAAAAACAAACGGTTACTCATCGCGATTTTGATAGCACATCGTTCTTCAAAAACGCCATTGTGCTGGAACATCCTTCTCTCCATTGCACATTTATGTAGTTTGTTTTACTTTTATTTACCACGTGAAACAAATATGCAATATGTTGTTAATGATATGTTGTCTCTAAATTATTCATTCTGTATGTTATAAATGTCAAAATCTGTGTAAATAAAGAAAGGTCGCTGATTAACACTTGCAATTCAGGGTCGTGATGGTTTAAAAAAGATTCTGAAGGTAGTAAAAAAAGGTCTTAAAAAGTACTTGTTAACTAAAGGATTGCTGTACATACCCTGATTAAAGGACATGTGCTGATCAAAGATACCTCCCAATTCCTCCCAGTGGTGCTGGAGGCCAGGTGGGGCTGCGAGGCCAGGGTGATGCCATTCAGATTAACTATCTCTTTGGATAATGCATCACGGAGGTGCTTGGCCGCAGTGCAATAACTTCAGTTTTATCTGAGTTAACATTAGAAAATTACAGGTCATCCAGGTTTTAATATCCTGAAGGCACATTTGAAGTTTAGCTAACGATTTAGTTTCATCCGGCTTGATTGATAGATATATTGAGTATCATCTGCATAAAAATGAAGGTTTATGGAGTGGCTTCCTGATAATATTGCCTAAAGGAAGCATATATAAAGTGAACATGATTGGACAGAGCACATATCCTTGTGGGACTCCAATGAATAACTTTGGCGTGCACAGAGGATTCATCGTAGACATGAACAAACTGAGATCGATCTGATAATAGACTTAAACGCAGTTTAGAGCAGTCCCTTTAATGCCAATTAAATGTTCAATCTCTGTAATAAGATATGGGGTCAATGGTATCAAATGCAGCACTAAGATCTAATAACACAAGTAAAAGCGATAATCCTTTGTCTGATGCAATTAGGAGGTCATTAGTAATTTTCACAAGTGCTGTCTCTGTACTATGATGAACTCTAAATCCTGACTGAAAATCCTCAAAATAAGCTGTTGCTATGCAGAAAGTCACACAACTGTTTGGTGACTGCTTTCTCAAGAATCTTAGAGAGAAATGGAAGGTTGGATGTAGGTCAATAGTTGGCTAAAACATCTGGATCAAGGTTGGATATAGGTCTATAGTTGGCTTAAACATCTGGATCAAGGTTGGGCTTTTTCAGAAGAGGTTTTATTACAGCTACTTTAAAGTGCTGTGGTACATAGCCTGTTAATAAAGATAGATTCTAGTAGAGAAGTGTTGAGTAATGGTAAAACTTCTTTAAGTAGCCTAGTTGGGATGGGGTCTGAAAGGCAGGTTGATGGTTTAGATGAAGGAATAATTGAATTAAATTGATAAAGATCAAGTGAAGCAAAGCAGTCAAAACATATATCTGGTTTTACAGCTGTTTCTGAAGTTCCTAAGTTTAGAGATAAGTCAATGCCAGTTAAAGGCAGGTCTTGGTGAATTTAGCTTCTAATAGTTATAATTTTATCATTGAAGAACCTCATGAAGTTGTTACTACTAAGAGCTCTGGGAATACTTGGCTCAGTAGAGCTGTGACCTTCCGTTAGCCTGGCTACAGAGCTGAAAAGAAACCTGGGGTTGTTCCTATTTTCCTCTATTAACGACGAGTATTACGCTGCTCTGGCATTACGGAGGGCCTTCCTATACGTTTTAAGACTATCTTGCCAGATTAAACGAGAATTTTCCAATTTGGTGGAACGCCAAATCTTCTCAAGTTTCCGTGATATTTGCTTTAATTTGCGAGTTTCAGTGTTATACCATGGAGCTAACCGGCTTTGTTTTATTATCTTCTTTTTTAGATGTGTCCATTCAGAAACTTTCTTTTATTCAATGTATTGGCAGGTGGAATGACGGAAGTGGGCCGGGAGACCAGGGTGCTGCAAGAGAGCTGCAAGCAGCCAGTGTGAGCGTAGTTCTGAAGATACTGCCCAGCTACACTGAGCCCATACTGCCTAGAAAGTGACAGAACACACAACACACAGAGTGGACACATGTGGTTATAGTACCATACACCAGACCTGTTGTTGGCGACTGTTGATTATGAAATGACCATGTTGGAGAAATCCTTCTAAAACTGACAACTGACTCCATGATGAATTAACACAGCGTTTATTCTGTGGTCACAGATGAACATGCGTTTCGGGCGTTTTAGTGCACGGACCTGATGGAAACGTGCTAGTACAGAGGTTCCCCAAAAAGGCACTTAACAATAGCGTGCTCAGGGTTATATTGGTTGCTCCTTGTGGGGCCTGGGTCAGCTATACTGTTGCTGGGGTTACATCCCTGCTCTGCCTCTTCCTTCTTGCCTGTCTATTATTTTCAGTTATCATTTACTTCGACAAGACAGCTATGTTCACCTCCCTTCTTGTCCTGTCTCCTGAGTTATCAGACCGTCCGACGAACTTTCAGTGTCCTTGGCCTCACCATCTCCTCTTCTGTGCTCACTGTAGCTATCGACTAAGATAGCCCTCCTGTTCTCTCCCCTTCCTAGCCGTACCCCAGCTGCAAAGCATAATGTATAATATATCACACACCACACACTCTTATTTAGTCTTTGGTTAATTCAGCATATACTTTAAGCCATCTTTTACGTGGCCGTTCCTGAGTGGCCCTGGTTCATCACCACCTCAGTCCATGTATTATTTTCCCGCCAACCATAATAACAATTAAATAATAGCATCGTTGTCAAATGTACAGTTGAGGGTACATAAAGTTCCGTATCTGTCTCTCCAGGTGTTTCTTAAGTGTCCATCTATGATACGACCCGTGCCACGACACCTGATTCCCGTTAAGGAAGCAGGCTAAGTTTGAGACAGGAGGACATCATGGCAGGATAGTCAACCAGGATGACGCAACTGGTGGCAGGTGGAGTACAAAAAACAATGTGTAACATTCTTACTTTTTGTTGTGTTCTGTGGTTTCTAATGTAATTGCCCTGTGTGGTGTGTTTGATCAGGGCCGTCATGTGGAGGGGTGGTAGCACGGTGCTGATACCCATCAGATTGCTGGAGGAGAAGAGGAAAGCGTTTGTTCAAGAGAGACGTGAAACTGTCGCCAGCAGTGTAACTGAAGAAAGAAAAAGAAAAATATTGTTGACAATTTCAACAAAGTGTAGTTGTGTTTTCCATCCTCGTGGGGTGGGGTGAGGGGGTCTTTGCTGTCTTACACGCCAATCTGGTGGTGCAATGAAATGTCTGGCAAATAAATGTACATATAGTAAAAGTACGTCATTGATGCGGGGGCGAATTTGGGCTACATTCTGCACACTATCACTCCAGTTGATGACCTAATCTCTGTCCACATTAACACGATTGGCATCAATATAGGTATATCACATGACCATTTATCATACACTGGGCATGCGTGTGCTGGTGGTAAATCAGAACGTTTTGTCTGATGTTACTCTGTGATTGGAAATCACACCAACACGAGCTGGCTGCCGCGTCAGCTGATTGGACAAACGTGTCACGGAGCCGAGCATGTGCAGGCCGGCCCCTCCGACGGACAACGGCAAGAAACACACCGACCCGCCATAGAGGGAGGAGTCCACAACCTAGCGCCTCGACTGTTTGACGGCCAATTATTGCGTGGTGTATCAGGGCCTTAGTTCGGCATTTAATGATAAGACTGACTGTGAGAACTTTGTGGCCTAACCCTACCAGAGCTTACAAGCAACTCAGACGCCTCTTCGAACCAAATTGGTTGCTCGCATTGTTTCCAAATTTTAGGGGCTTTGAACATGTGAAATGTGGCGTAAAAGTAGCTAATATGGTTTTATAAACCAAAACTGTAGTAGGTGTAAATGTGGCCTTAATAAACCAAAGGTTTAAAATTTTCAAAATTGTAGTTATAGCCACAGAATAAATTATAATGTCTTAAATAGCCTGTCAACTTGAAGGAATATCAAAGTGATAGTAGGCTAGGAGAAGATTACAAGGCAAAGCGCATAGATGTGAGAGTCATGTTTTCCACCACAGCCTTGAAGGGGATAACTAGAATGAGAGTCCAGTAACGTCCGTCTTCTCTGGTTGCCGGTATAAACTTCTCGCAAATAAGTCAAAATCGTTTGGCACCAATCCGCGATAATGTTGTAAATGATGATTCATCAGGCTGATCTGACTTCAGTTTTAAGGTGTTATGACCATGGTTGATCGTTGTTATGTTTTATATAGCGCTTAGTGGTCCCCGATACTGTATCTGAAGTCTCGGTTTATTAGACCGTAGTGGTCACTAATATGTATTCTGAAAGTCTCTTTTATATAGACGCTTAGTGGTTCGGCCTAATACTGTATCTGAAGTCTCTTTTATATAGACCTATAGTGGTCCCTAATACTGTAGCTGAGATCTCTCTTATATAGACTGCTAGTGGTCCGTGGTGGGGGGGGTGGGAAAATTTGTACTTACTGTACCGAGTCTGGGGTGGAGCTGGGGTGTGGCCTATCAACTGCCACTTTGCTTGTTTGAACGCAGATGTCTCTCTCTCATGGGGGGTTAAATTCTCTGGGCGGGTCAAAGACGGTAGAAAGGGGAGTAACATTTCCCTTATGACCTCACAAGGGGAAGATTACAACGGCCCTATCGGAGCTTTCATTGATTGGAAAGGCAGGTAGAAGGATAGCCCAGGGGCTCGGTTTTACACCTTCAACCATTTCTAGCCCCTGTGGGGAGCGCATAGGCAGTGCTGGGGAATCTATATTAATGCTAAACAAAACTATTAATGTGAGAACTCTTCATGCATGGACGCTTTAACTAATGCTATTCTTCATTCATGTGACATGGTAATCTTTGACTGGTGTCGGAGGGAACAAAGAAGAAGAAAATGATAGTATGTAACCACCAAAAAGCAGGTAACAAAGCCAACTGATGGTTTTGTTTGTATGCGTCCTTGGTGTGTAAATTATGTTCATACTATTTAATTCTACCTGTAAAACAGTGTGAGTAAATCTTCTTTGTTCCCCTTTTTTTCTAACTTTCTTTCACATGGTCTTTCCTCTACCCTACATTCGTGCCACTTGAACCTTCCCTCTCTTTCTTCTTTTCTCAGAGTTCGACAGGACACGAGATATTGCTTTACGAGGAGGTGGCCTAAGGTCCCACCTTTCAAAGGAGGAAACTCTGATTTTGATTGGGCCCAGGGTTTTGGCGGCGGAGACTGAAGAAACACGTGTTCATGGGACCCACTACGTCTTTGGGCACCCACCAGTTCCTGTATTTTATGCTCGTTGTTACGAATGTGTCGGGGTGTTCTACGTGACATCGGAGCTCGTATTGTGTTTCCATCGGCTCCTCTCTCTCACAGCGTCTGTGTCATCGACTGTATAGAGTCGCGTGTTTTGGTAGAAGCCGACCTGTCCCCGGCTGGATCTGTCCCCGGAAATGTCCCCGGTTTTCACTGGGACTGAAAGACCTGAAATTGGAATGAAAGAAAGAAAATACTGACAAAACGTAGCCGATGGTCACACACCCAACACACGCAGGCTCCAGGCAGCCAGAGCCAGCGGTGCTCAGAGAGGT
>NC_045747.1:54986-76106 GCF_008692095.1 Etheostoma spectabile | reverse complement strand
TTTAGTAAGCGTGTTTTACGAAGCTATAAAAGCACTGATTATTTACATGGAGTCTTGTGGGTTTAGCGCGAACGACAATTTCCGGGACTTTATGTTTTAAAAACTGACTTAAATCTTTAACGAAAGGTCGACCCTCCTTAGAATCCTTCCATAATGTGTCAGAACACTAGAATATTAATCTGAGTCTGTCACGCAGCAAACCGAGCACTTTTATACGTAATACAAACTGGGAAATGTACCTATTACTAACACGGTAGCTTGTTTATATGCCGACTGGGGACGATCTGGTTTAATATCATGTCACAAGGAAAAATCTGTCCCTCAATTGGTTTTTATTGTTATCTGATTCTCATGAGAAACAAGCGCTTAGAGCAATAAAGCCAAAAGCGTGCATTAGTTCAGTAACATTACAACATTATGAATATTGAGCTTTCTATCTTGAAATAGTAAGACTTTCTATCTGAACATATAGGACTATTGGGCTTTTACTGATAATTTAGACTTTCTATCTTGAAATATTAGGACTATTAGGACTTGCGTAGCTTGAAATATTGACATTTCTAGCTTTGAATATAGACTTTATGACTTTGCTATTGAAATATTAAGACTTTTCTATCTCCAAATATTAGATTTTATCTTGAAATTTAGGACTTCTATCTTGACAGTAAGGATTTTTTACTCTGAAATGATTAGGCACTTTTCTATCTTGAAACATTCCCCTTCTAGGTGAGTGTGAGTATGAAGTAGCATCAGGGTGGTGGTCTCAAGAACCTTGGGGGGGGGGGAGCTTAGCCCCTAATAGAACGGTTTAGGTCTAGTGCCTTGTTTGAAGTTTTACAAAGTCCAAACGTACTTGTTTTGGAGGTAAAACACTTTTGAGCTGAAATTGTCCCTGGGTTTTGTCTGAGAAATTGGTCCCCTTACTTTATGGGCAAATGAAAGTTTCCTGATGTGAGAACTGTGTGAACAACCCAGAGTTTAAGGACTAGCTCAGGCCTGTAGTAGGGATAACAGGCAGGCTTATTGTTCTGTGTAAAAAAACATCAATGTCACTGGATGGGAGCTAACCGCCTTTCGGTCGCATATGCAATCCACTAAACATCAAATGGAATGCGTGCTCAGAGAGACATTTAATTATCAGCGTCTGTGCGGCTGCACCTCCACCTCCACCGCGCAAATTAGTGCCACTTTAGCCACCTACTGACTCCAGCACGTCTGACCTCCGGATGGCCATGGGCGCACCCCACAACTGCGCCGGAAGGCTCTGAACACTGCAGTTAAACACCACTCATAACTCAAAATGGTGGGAAGAATTGCGAGACTGTTTAAAGAAATGTTTCCCACTCTGACATCGCGAAGTAATTCACTTGTGGTAAAAACAATCGGGTACATCATCGATTTGGATTAGCATCGTTCTTCAAAAAAACCCCATTGTGCTGGAATCCACTCCATTCTCTCCATTGCCCTTATGTAGTTTGTTTTACTTTTATTACCAAGTGAAACAAATATTTGCAATATGTTTAATATCTGTGTCTCTCAATCTATTCATTTGCTGTATGTTATAAATGTCAAAACTCTGTAAATAATAGAAAGTCGCGTGATTAACACTTGCATTCAGTGTCGTGATGGTTTTTAAAAAAGATTCTGAAGGTAGTAAAAAAGGTCTTAAAAAGTACTTGTTACTAAAGGATTGCTGTACATACACTGCATAAAGGACATGTCCTGATCAAAGATACCTCCCAATTCCCTCACAGTGGGCGGAGTGCCTGGGTGGGGCCTGGAGGCCAGGGTGATGCCCATTCAGATTAACTATCTCTTGGATAAGGCATCACGGAGTGCTTGGTCCCAGAGCAATCCTTCAGTTTTATCTGAGTTTAACATTAGAAAATTACAGGTCATCCAGGTTTTAATATCCTGAAGGCACATTTGAAGTTTAGCTAACTGATTAGTTTCATCCGGCTTGATTGATAGATATATTGAGTATCATCTGCATAAAAATGAAGGTTTATGGAGTGCTTCCTGATAATATTGCCTAAAGGAAGCATATATAAGTGAACAGGATTGGACAGAGCACATATCCTTTTGGGACTCCATGACTAACTTTGGCGCACAGAGGATTCATCGTTAACATAAACAAACTGAAGAGCGTCGGATAAATAACTTAACCCAGTTTATAGGCAGTCCCTTTATGCCAATTAAATGTTCCAATCTCTGTAATAAGATATGGTGGTCAATGGATCAAAATGCAGCACTAAGATCTAAATACACAAGTACGCGATAAGTCCTTTGTCGTATGCAATTAGGAGTCATTAGTAATTTTCACAAGTGCTGTCTCTGTACTATGATGAACTCTAAATCCTGACTGAAAATCCTCAAATAAGCTGTTGCTATGCAAAAGTCACACAACTGTTTGGTGGCTGCTTTCTCAGAATCTTAGAGAAATGGAGGTTGGATGTATGTCCAATAGTTGGCTAAAACATCTGGATCAAGGTTGATATAGGTCTATAGTTGGCTTAACATCTGGATCAGGTTGGGCTTTTTCAGAAGGAGGTTATTACAGCTACTTTAAGTGCTGTGTATCATAGCCTGTTAATAAAGTAGATGTCTAGTAGAAAGTGTTTGAGTAATGGTAAAACTGCTTTAAGTAGCCTATTGGGGATGGGTCTGAAAGGCAGGTTGATGGTTTAGATGAGAATAATTGAATTAATTGATAAAGATCAAGTGACTGGCAAAGCAGTCAAAACATATATCTGTGTTTTACAGCTGTTTCTGAAGTTCCTAAGTTTAGAGATAAGTCAATGCCATTAAAGGCAGGTCTTGGGAATTTAGCTTCTAATAGTTATAATTTTTCATTGAAGAACCTCATGAGTTGTTACTACTAAGAGCTCTGGAATACTTGGCTCCGTAGAGCTGTGACCTTCCGTTACCTGGCTACAGAGCTGAAAGAAACCTTGGGTTGTTCCTATTTCCTCTATTAACGACCAGTATTACGCTGCTCTGGCATTACGGAGTCCTTCCTATACGTTTTAAACTAATCTTGCCAAGAAACGAAGTTTCCATTTGGTGAACGCCAAATCTTCTCCGTTTCCGGTGGATATTTGCTTTAATTTGCGAGTTTTCAGTGTTATACCATGGAGCTAACCGTCTTTGTTTTATTATCTTCTTTTTAGATTGTCCATTCAGAAACTTTCTTTTTATTCAATGTATTGGCAGGTGAAATGGACGAGAAGTGGGCCGGATGCCAGGGTGCTGCAAGAGCTGCAAGCAGCCGTGGAGCGTAGTTCTGAAGATACTGCCCAGCTACCATGAGCCCCATACTGCCTAGAAAGTGACAGAACACACACCCACCAGAGTGGACACATGTGGTTATAGTACCATCACCATGACCTGTTGTTGGCGACTGTTGATTATAAATGACCATGTTGTGAAATCCTTCTATAAACTGACAACTGACTCCATGATGAATTAAACACGCGTTTATTCTTGTGGTCAACAGTGAAATGCGTTTCCGGGCAGTTTTACGTGCACGGACCTGAGGAAACTTGTCTAGTACAGAGGTTCCCCAAAAAGGCCACTTAAACAATACGTGCTCAGGGTTATATTGGTTCCGCCTTGTGGGGCCTGATTGGTCAGCTATACTGTTGCTGGGTACATCCCTGCTCTCGCCTCTTCCTTCTTTTGCCTGTCTATTATTTCAGTTATCATTTACTTCACAGACAGCTATGTTCATTCCCTTCTTGTCCTGTTCCTCTGATTATCAGACCGTCCTCGAACTTCGTGTCCTGGCCTCACCATCTCCTCTTCTCTGCTCACTGTAGCTATCGACCAAGATAGCCCTCCTGTTCTCTCCCTCCTAGCCGTACCCGCAGCTGCAAAGCATAATGTATAATATGTCACACACACACACACTCTTTTTAGTCTTTGGTTAATTCAGCTATACTTTAAGCACTTTTACGTGGCCGTTCCTGAGTGCCCTGTTGTCATCACCAACCTCAGTCATTGTATTATTTTCCCACAACCATAATAACATTAATACATACATACGTTGTCAAATGTACATTTGAGGACATAAAGGTCCGTATCTGTCTCTCCAGGTGTTCTTTAAGTGTCACTATGACTACGACCGCGGCCACGACACCTGATTCCGCTAAGGAAGCAGGCTTAGGTTTGAGACAGGAAACATCCTGAGATAGTCAACCAGGATGACGTCAACTGGTGGCAGGTGGAGTACACAAAACATGTGTACACATTCTTACTTTTTTGTGTTCTGTTGGTTCTAATGTATATTGCTTGTGTGTGTGTTTTTTACGGGCCGTCATGTGGAGGGTGGTAGCACGGGGCTGATACCCAGTCAGATCGTCCTGAGAAGAGGAAAGCGTTTGTCAAAGAGAATGGACTGTTGCCAGCAGTAACTGGAAGAAAAAGAAAAATATTGTGACAATCAACAAGTGTACTTGTGTGTTTTCCCATCTTCAGGTCTTTTGCTGTCTTACACTGCCATCTGGTGGTGCAATGAAATGTCCTGCAAATAATGTAATTTATAGTAAAAGTACCATGATCGGGGGAATTTTGGCTACATCTACCACTACTACTCCAGTTGCAGACTAATCTCTGTCCACATTACACATTGGATCATATATAGGTTATCACATGACCATTTACATAGCACTGGGCATGCGTGTGCTGGTTAAACAGAACGTTTTTCTGATGTTACTCTGTGATTGGAAATCACACCAAGCGATGCTGGCTGCCGACGTCAGCTGATTGGATCAAACGTGTCACCCCCGAGCATGTTCAGCCGGCCCCTCCGCCGGACAACGGCAAGGAACACACCGACCACTTGAGTCCACCAACCTCGCCCGACTGTTTCTGACGGCCAATTATTGCTTGGTGTATCAGGGCCTAAGTCCATTTAACTGATAAGACTGACTGATGAGCAACTTTGTGCCTAACCCTAACCCTAGCTTACAAGCCCCCGCAGAGTCCCTTTCGAACCCAAATTGGGCTCACATTGTTTCCAAATTTTAGGGGCTTTGAAACATGTGAACATGTGGCGTAAAAGTAGCATAATATCTGTTTTAAACCAAACTGTAGTAGTGGAAATGTAGCCTTAATAAACCAAAGGTTATAAATTTCAAAATCTGCAGTCTAGCCCAAGAATAATATCAGTCTAAATAAGCTTCACTTGAAGGAATATTTGATAGTATCTGAGAAGAGTTACAGCAAAGCCAGAGATGTGAGAGTCATTTTTCCACCCCCCTTGAAGGGAACTAGATGAGAGGTCCAGTAACGTCGTCTTCTCTGGTTGCCGTATAAATTATCCAAATAGTCAAATAGTTTGCACCAATCCCCGATAATGATTGTATATGATTATCAGTCTGATCTGACTTCAGTTAAAGGTGTTATGACATGGTGCCTTTGTATGCTTTTATATAGCCTTAGGGTCCCTATACTGTATCTGAAGTCTCTTTATATAGACCGTATTGGTCCCTAATACTTACTATCTGAAGTCTCTTTTATATAACCTTAGTGGCCCTAATACTGTATCTGAAGTCTCTTTTATATAGACCTTAGTGGTCCCTAATACTGTATCTGAAGTCTCTTTATAGAGACCCGTGGGGTCCCTAATACTGTATCTTAAGTCTGGGGTGTAGCTGGGGGTGTGGCCTTAATCACCTGCCACTTTGCTTGTTTAAAGCCATGATGTCTCTCTCTCATGGGGGGTTAACTTCTCTGGGCGGTCAAGCAGAGAAAGGGAGTAACCTTTCTCCTTATGACCTCCACGGGTAAGATTCATAAGGCCCTATCTGAGCTTTCATTTTGTGAAAGCAGAGCAGACTCCCCAGGGCTCGGTTTAACACCTATCACCATTTCCTAGCCACCGGGGACCATAGGCAGTGCTGGGGAACTCATATTAATGCTAAACAAAACTCATAATGTGAAATCTTCATGCCATGGACCTTTAACTACTGCTATTCTTCATTCATGTGACAGGTAATCTTGTACTGGTGTCGGAGGGAAAAAGAAGAAGAAATGATTATGTAGACCACCAAAAATCAGGTAACAAAGCCAACTGTGGTTGGATTTGTCTGGCCCCTTGGTTGTAAATTATGTCATACTATTTAATTCTACCTGTAAAACAGTGAAACTTCTTTTTACCCTCTTTTTTTCTAACTCTTCTTTCACATTGTCTTTCCCTCTACCCTACATTCTGTCACTTGAACCTTCCTCTCTTTCTTCTTGTCTCAGAGTTCGACAACACGAGTATTGCTTACGAGGAGGTTGGCCAAGGTCCCACCTTTCAAGAGGAAACTCTGATTTTGATTGGTGCCCAGGGTGTGGGCGCGGAACGAAGACAAGCTTCTACTGAGGGACCCACTACTCTTTGGCACCACCATTCCATGTATGAAGTTAATATATATTAAAGTATCTATTGCTAGGCTCATTAGAGCTGTAATCCTTAAGATCTCTGTGTAAACCTTATAGGGCAGAGATCAAGATGATACATCTATTAGGTGCAATTTTTACATAAATTGATTTAAAAAATAAAGCTTCTTAAGATGAGGGAAATGCCTGTTTGGTGCATACCTAACATGTCTGGGTTTTGGTTCTGTCCAGACACACCTCCAGAAAGCCCAAAAGGAAGATTGCGAGAGTCGTGTTACGCCTTCACCATCCGCAGCAGAGGAGGCCGACATTAAGAACGGCGCTATCTCGAACCATGGAGAGTACGACGGCAGCCTCTATGGCTCAGATCGACTCCATACATGATGGTGGAGCAGGTCGCGTCTGCATACTGGACGTCCAACCCTCAGGTTTGCATATGTCCCCGCACAAACACATTAAGAAGCAACCTAACACTTTATTTAGCATGGAAATCCCCGTAAACATAATAAATACGTTCAAAGCAGACTAACTTCCCTGTCCCTTCTAATTCAATTCAGTCATTCAATTTATTTATAGTAACAATTCATGACAAGAGTTATCTCAAGCACAATCAATAGAGTAGGTCTAGACCCACTCCAGAATTTACAAGGCCCCAACAGTTCTAGTAGTCTCCTCCAGAGCAAGCTACAGGGCCACAGTAGAGGAAAAACTTCCTTTTAGGCAGAAACCTCGGTCAGGACCCGGCTCTTTTGTATGCGGTGTCTGACGGGCCGGTTGGGATTAGAATGAAGATGGCAATAACAAAATAGAAAAAATTAGTATTTGTAGCAGTTCTTTGTAGTATTCATGGCATAGCAGGACGCTGTGCTGGCATTACAAAGGCACAGCAGGACGTAGCAGGACGTAGCGGGCACTGCACTTCTGTTACCCCACACATCGTACGTATCACAGATCATTCTCTACTACTCCCACAATGTCTACACTAATGATTTCTGTTTGTATATGCCATGGGGTGAGTAAACGTGGCCATAACCTTTTACCAGTTTTGGATCACTAGTGTGTAGGTATGTGGGTGGATAATATCTGCAACGTCATATACCTTTGTAGAAAATGTTGTCTGTGTTTTTGCTTCATTGGTAATCATGGAAATAATGTGAAGGCTGTGTTTTTTGTGTCAGACTGGTTTAAACAACTCCAATGGTGTCTGCCACCACTGTTTTGTAACACCACCACCGGCGTGTGGTGTTTCTTAGCACAACGCTGCAGTAGATGCTTCTCAGAGGCCAGCAGATCTACCGGGCTCCCAGGTGTGGCATGTGACAAGCTGTTGTTGCAGAAAAGAATTGTTTCTCATCTGCTTACCTCGTTCAATAAAAAAAATATAAATAAATGTGTCGGTCAAGGGTCATGTGACTGTCCAAACCATCAACTGACATTGTGCAGAGTTCACAGTTATGCCAGTCAGTGTTAGCAGCTGGAGTCTCCACTTGTTTTAACTCTCCAAGTGTTTGGTGTTTTGTGTGTTCCTGTTGTATTCCAGTCCCTCAAGTGCTGAGGACCTCGGAGTCTTGCCCCTACGTTTGTTCCTTCAGTCTCCAGAGTTTGAGGTGGTCTCAAGGCGATAACCACTCTGCCGCAGATTCAGGGTGTGTTTCCTAAGGCGCTGACGGTAAGGAACACTTTGTTCTTCTTTATTTCTTCTTCTTTTTATTTTGATGAAGCCGAAGCTGTTATTTGTCACACCCCCACATTCAACTCTAATAGTTCCTGTGTATTTTGGTACCCGACCATATATTGTACTTAATCTTTTATATTAGATATGATAGCCATATACAGTGATTTTTAAACACCTACAATAGGATGGCAATAATTCAATAGATATTTTATTCGTTTTTTTAATGGATCATATTGTGCATGAAATCATATCAAGATGTTGGATATACAAATACATTGTCTCAATTAGCACATACTATCGCAATTTTTCTGAAAAATCTGTTATGAAACCTATTTGAGAGAATATCATTTGAGATTGGGCTGATTTGTTTTAACATCACATTATTTTTTGCATGTATGTAAACATAGTCATTATAGCGAAAAGATATTATAATAAATACTAATAATATAAATCGTAATTTCACTTGAAACTGTTAACAAAATTAATGATGATTTATGTATCTAAATGTCCTTTACATATTTTTGTTTGTTAAGCACCAGTTTTTACCTTACAATATTGACATTGTATATTTGGTCAGATTATTGTGATATCTGATTTTCTTCATATCGCCCTGCCCTACTTACCAAACATATTTTGTTTGCCATTTTTCACCAAACAACCCATCCCAGTACAGTCAGATAATAACCCCTGTCCACAATCATCTCTCTTCATCCTCATATCCTTTCATGAAGTGGTTTTATACACTTTTTAAACTTGATCATGTTTTAAACCGCTCCAAACCCTCTATAAAGTCCCCCCACAGAGAGTGCTGCACAACATTTTAAGTTTGTTTCATACACTTAGAGACAACTAACACATTTTAAGCCAAGAAGGGTGGGACCACTCATATAAACTGGAAATAGATTCAGAGAAAAGGTCCTGAGATTACAATACAGTCTAATAAGAACACGCCATAGCAAGTCATGTGTCTTTGCGTTTCAGGATGAAGAGCTGCAGAGGACGTGCGATGAGAGCACTAAGATCCAGGCGGCCTGCGGTCACTACTTTGACCTCAGCATCATCAACGACAACTTGGATGAACCTACCGCACCGTCAAGGTTGCCCTGGAAACATTTCTAAAAACCCCCAGTGGGTCCCCGTCACCTGGTTTTCTAGATGAGGTGTGGAGGGCAGAGTAGTGAACAGAAGGAAGAAACAGTGGGCACTTAAAATCATGGAAGTTCTTATTTTAGATTATAACAGAATTAATCTGACCGTTCAAGTTGTCTTGCTAAAGTAACTGCTTTGTGGAAAATAACCGGATTTTATTTTTTTCAAAGGGGTGGATTAGACGTCCGGTATTCATCAGGATTTTAATTTTCTGTGTAGGAGGATAGAAAGAGGGAAGAAAAAGAGGTGAAAAAGGAAAGAAAAGAAAGATGAAATTGTGACATGTGTTGAGAATTCACGAATTTTACCTAACAGTGGGTGTGTGTGTGTGTGTGTGTGTGTGTTTGTGTGTGTGGAGCTTTTTGTATGTTTTTAAATTATTGTGTGCCATACTGACAATGCTCATCATTTATATTTCATGATTGGGGAGATTACTCTCAAAGCTATGGGGGTTAGTAGAGTTGTTACTACACCTGATGCTTGATCATTTTAACACCCATCATGACTTAGAATCAGAGACCACAAATATCTTCAAACTGCTCAGCATCAGCAGTCCAAACCCAAAGGTCTTCAATATTACACAGCAATTAATGAAAGTCACGATTTCTTTCTAATATTTTAACCAAAACATTTTTATGGCCACTATTTGACTATTCTTTTCTGCCATAACATAATAGCTTCAACGCAGTTGTAAGTTATCATAAGACCAACACATGCAACGCCTCTATTGCTGTGTAAAGCACGATGATGCAGAAGCCCCAGATTTCCTAATTTTTAATTTATTTTTTATTAGAGAATGTTTTACTGGCCAAATTATGTTAACACAACAAAACCTCACTGTCCATCCGTTCTCTGTCCTTTGTGTCCAGTCATAGCCCCCATTGTCTTATCGTGTTCTTTATTTAATCACCCCTTGTTGTCCTTCACTCGAATTGCAATCAACACTTTTGTTGACGCTTATTTGTGTTTAACTTTTTATGTTGTTTTCCCCTCTTTTAAACACTTTGATGCTTTTTTTCAATGTGTTAATCACTTTTTTACACTACTTATTAACTTTATTTTTTACCAGTTATTTTTGGAATTTATGGCCAAACCTCATCTATAGGAAGTATAACTAATGTATGAGTTAGAAAAACAGAAATTAGGAATTATTTTGACTAAAATTAAAGGATGTATTTGATGGATAATCACAGACTGGAATAGTCAATTACCTTATTCATTTACCATAATATTTGCGAACCCTTCAATTTTTTCTCTCCAGATGCTATAAATTGAATAAGACACCCCAAAATAAATGAAAGTAGAGATTGTACTTGCCCAAGAACGTTGTGTGGAGTCAATCATGTTTTTTGGGTAATTAACAAAGAACAGTGATATGGGAACAACAGGTCAATTGACCCAAGGACAACATGAGGGTTAACGCAGTCACACAAACACCATTCCATCTCTGAACCAACAACTACCCCAGGTAATGAAAAGGCAGATAGGCCTCACAATACACATCACTATCTAAGTCAGTTGTCATATGTAGTCAAGAAGAAAAAAAAAAAAACATCTGAGTCATCTCGGGGGGTCCCATAGAAAATTGGTTGTAATGTACTGTCTTTCATCACATGTAACAAGCAGGTCACCGTAGAAGACCTGTAATTCAGTGTGAAAGTTCCACTCAGGCAGAGGTTATCTCATTTTTTTTTTAACAAAGCTAGGAAGGGCTCAAGGTCTACTGCTCTTACTTCAAATGGGTGTCAATGTTGGCATGTGTTAGCCAAAAACAACTGTGACTTTGTCCCATTACTGACTAGCTAAGCTAACAAACAGACCGGAGTTTGGTAACTGACCCTTGCAATCTTGTTGCTCCAACAACTTTATTTCCCTTTTTATTGAATCAAATGTGTACAACGGTGACCACACAAACATAGCATAGGGGAAATAGAACAGGGTTGAATCTTAGTAGTTAGCTCACCAGTTTTCAACAATTACTGATTCCTATTTTGTAAAGAGTTGCAATTAACCTTGCTGTAGCCCCTTTGTGTGTGACTAGGCAGGTAGTGGCAGATGCACCTTATCACCACATAATGGTTTATAACTTGTTTAAGGTATATCGAGTGCGTCCCATGTCCCAGAACAACCTGGTCTCACGCCAGTTCGTAAAATGTCACGTTTTTTGATTTACTTGATTTGTGTAAGTCATGATTTTCTCGTTATTTTGTGTACTGTCACAATTTTTGAACGGAACATTTCCAAACACCATGATACTGGGCTGCTCTGGGGCCACCACAGGAAAAATTCAGATCCGTTTTATATTTAGATCTAATTGGATTACTTCGCTCAGTTTCCTCACATTTGAGACAGACATTTGTGTTAAACACATAAAATGCAATTGTTCATATGTGTTTAAAAGGTAAAAATAAATATAATGTTAAATCTACATACAAATCAAAATCACATATTAACTCTAATCAAACTTAAATGTTAAATCTAAACGTTGATCTAAATGTAAATGTTTAGACAATATGGGATAGCCTACTCTATTCTTTGTTCGACCTGCGCTGATCCACAGCCGGGGGCGTGGTCTATTAGCATATTTTCTAAAACATTTAGCTTTACATTAAACATTGGGATTAGATTGAATATTATAAGAAACATTTAGATTTTTACATTTAAATTACTATTTAAATTTACCATTTCATTTAGTTTTAGATTAGTGCTGTCATTAAACGTCTTTATTTCGGCGTTAACCCCACCCTTTTAACGGTGTCTTTTTTGTGATTGCTAAAGATTACCGTTCTTTTTTTTCTAGCAAACTTTTTTTTTTTTCACGTGCTGTTGCAACAACTAGTAAACGTAAGTAAAACTATAACACCCACCGGATCTAGCTAGACCAAAGCCACACAACGGGCACGCCGCACACATGCCGTCTGGGCTCGTGAGCCGGCCAAGAGATTAACGTTGTGTTGCTGAGTGGACGGCGAGCGTGAGACGCTGAAATGACGGCGATAAGATTCTGGATTTAAAGTTTCCTTTTTAAAAGTTGCCAGATGTTCTACTGATCAGACCAACGGATCTGTGGTTTGGTCGTTGTGAACTGAGCTATCATCATCGCAGCTGATGCTGATTTCTAGTGTGTGTGTGTGTGTGTGCGTGTGCGTGTCTGTCTGTCTGTCTATATATATAACTAATATATTTTTAAACACTACAGTAGGCTATATGCCGATGTTTTCATAAAAAAACATTTGCACAAAGCAGCTGAGCCACCTTTCATGTTGATCAGAGCATTAAAATGAGAAAAAAATACTGGGACAAAAAGAAATGATGGACATTTACAATAGATAAAAATGTGTGATTAATTGTGATTAATATTTCAATTGTTTGACAGCACTAGTTTAGATTTAACCTTTAAAGATTTAGGTTAAACATAAAGATTTAAATTTATTGTTTTGCTTTTTATATTAATTTTATGAACATATTGTTGACAATTGCAAAGAGCTTGTTTTACACAATTTCTTTCTTAAATAAACAAAATTTAAAAGGTCCTAATGTGAGAAAACTTAGTTAAAAACCACAACTATACCTGCTGTAAAATTGTATCTGAATTTTACATTTTACATTCTATCGTGTAATTTTCACTTTTAATTTAGTTAGTATAGTATTTTTAATTCTCTTTTTAACTTAGCTGGTGATAAATTAAGGTGTGAGATTCCTGCTTAGTATTTTACAGTATGTGCCACTTTAGTGCAAACTTTGAGAATGTCATCAGTTAGACACTTTACACAGTTGCCTACAAGTGAACTATTCAATTCAATTTTATTAATAGTATCATTCATAACAAGAGTTCTCTCGATAACACTTTACAATAGAGCAGGTCTAGACCCCACTCCAGAATTTACAAGGACCCAACAGTTCTAGTAGTTTCCTCCGAGCAACAACAGGCCACAGTGGAGAGGAAAAACCTCCTTTTAGGCAGAAACCTCGACAGACCTAGACCCAGACCAGGCTCTTGGTAGCGGTGTCGGACGGGCCTTGTGGATTTAGAGTGAAGAGTGGAAATAAGCAAAAATAGTAGTTTGTAGCAGTTCTTTGTAGTAGTTGATGGCTATAGCAGGCACTGTGCGGCATTACAAGGCCCGCAGGACGTAGTGGGCACCGGCAGAGTGTAGCAGATGAACATGGCACCGCAAACCAGAACAGAACTGAAGCACTTCCTAGTATAGGTGTGAAAGTATGAAGACCATTTCAATTTTAACAAATTTGTGTTCATTTTGTTTTTCATAAGATTTTCAATTGTTGTGAACTCTGGGCCACCGTACATGTGACGCTGTTCATGGGCGCAACTGCAGACCGAGCTGCTTGTTTGTACTCAGATTTTTTTATTGTGGGCAGCTACTGGAATTTTGATGTACATGAGAGATGAAATGTTTGTCAGTAACCAATACTTGGGGAAAAAGCAACCCTCAGATCAGTTTTGTTCACCGCATTAGGAGACATTTTGAGTGCTCAGTCTTTGTAAACTGACAAAAGACATTTTATTTATGCTCTAGTTTTTAAAAGTGGCTTGAAAAATAGCAGATATTTGTGCAGCGCATATTGGGTATTTCTGGAGTGTTTGGTGTTGAGAAACACATTTGTTTGTTGCTCTGTCAAAGACATTCCAAAACCTCACTGTCCTTTTTCTATAAAATCTCATGCAATAAACCATTTTTGTTACGTCTCTTACTTAAAGACTATTTATATAATGAACGTTCATTACATTCAAGCCATTGCCAAATGAATCGCTACAAGGCTGATTAAGATATCAGCTCCACACAACTCTCTCGGTATTTCTCAGCATAGCTGTGTTTACAAAATGGTGTAGTCGCTGGTAATTTGCATCCAGAAGCTTGAGTCCATGCCTGAAAAAGGAAACAACAACGTCAGCTTTGGGACGAAGAGGCATTGAAATACCCCCTTCATCGTGTTTTTTTCATACTCCGTGAAGTTGGTGCTGATCACGCTTGTTCATTGGACGCGCCAACATTGTTGTTGTCATTACTATAGAATGTGACCCAAACCTCACACTATAGCTTGATGATCATATTCATTACATGCACACATTTAGTACAGCCGTAAGTCTTATCCCGTTTGAATAAATGAAATACTGTATGAAATAGTGGCGTTGCCTGTAGACTTATATGTGCCAATATATTTTTGAAGGGTGCATTCCAAAATTTAATATGCAAGAGCGCGTATGCATAAGAAAAAGCAACCTTAAAGGGATACTCCAGTGATTTAACATTGCGATTCCGTAAAGCCAGGGAACTCATAGAAGCCAGATTTAAACAAGAATGGTCAAAATGGAGCAGCAGAGGCGGAGATATCCTGACTTTTATTATGGGTCCAGCTATTGTTTAGGCTTTAGAAATTTCTCTCAGAGCAAAACTACATACACATTTGACAGGCCGAGTAATACTCATGACCAGGATGTTGGATGTGTAAATCCTGTGAGTGCTCCTTTAAGTTCAATAGACTGCATTTAAAATTAAATCTTAAACAAAATTACAGTCACACATGGCTGTAAAAACGGACAGGGAATCTTGAGCTTGAACGTTGTAATTTAGTTGTCGGACTGACGATGTTCCTATTTCTGTCTATACTGATAAATAATTGATTTTGATTGATCGCAATTGTCTTTCTTTTTTCTTGTGCTTACAATGTGCAGCATTGTGCATTATAATAAGTGTTATACATGTTACAAACAACAAGGTGGCCCAAGTAGCAGAACCGGGTGGTACAGTGGTGCATGGACATAGTTGTTTGATATTCCTTCCCGTGTCCCTTTGTAATCTTTGTGTGTTGGTCTCCTGTTCCTGTCGGTGTCGCTAAACTGTCTGAGCACACGGACAGCTGGCTGTGGAACCCTTTTGTTTTCAGAGGTTTCCTTTTGTTTTAGTGGGTCTGAGCCCGGGTATGTGGGAACGCCAGTAAGCAGCAGCGCTACGCGCGTTCACAGATGTGGAACCTATTGTTGTTCAGATTTTCCTCCCATATTATCCTTCTCCGCATAAACTCCCCGCTGCACCTAAACCCTACATGGTGGTGGTGTGCCATTTCAGGACTGGTCCACAACGCCAAAGACCTCAAAGCGTCAAAAATGGACCTCCACCACCACTAGGTGGCGGTATCACAGAAAAAAAACACATTAAAAACTTATTCCATGTTTTCCCTGACCTGCTGGGATCTGGTATATAGGCCAACGCCCATTTCGCCTAGTTTTAATGCATACCAAAATTGCGATATCGAAACCCACTATTCGAACTCCTCCTAGACGTGCCATGCCATCTGCCCAAAACTGGCACATAGCCATCGTCCAGCCGCCTGACAAATTGTTGTCAGAACTTTAATAGAATCAAAATGCGCATAGTAACCATAAAACAATTGTAGAGCTAACTAGAAAACCCACTTTGGCATATTTTGGCCAAAATAAATGCTGTCAGGCCAAACTTTTGATTATTTCTTTCGATTACACCTGAGGCTCTAACACACATTTCCTAACTAACATTGGCCACTATGGACCTACAACATCAACAAAAAGTGTAATCTACCTCATGACACCCTCATTCCGCATTTTTACAAATTTGATGGGTACCATCTGTCATGCCGATACCCCTTTTACAGTGGGCATTGATTTGTTCAAGTAGGCGATGCCGTATATGGAACCAAGTTTGGATTAACCACTTACATTTATGTGAATACAGAAATTAACATGTACCAATGTAAAATGGGTATGTTGACCTGACTTACCACATATTGCCATGTTACCACTATGGGGCCTGCAATGATGTCAATCTTGTTTCTGTCTATAACTCCCACAAATACGGTCATCAAACATAAAAAATCGTTTACTCCATGTTTTTCACTAAATCAGGCGAGTCAAGGATACGCCACGCCCATTTATCACTTAAGTTTTTTTGCCAATCGCTCTAGCACAAAACCTACTGTTTTTCGAACCTCGTCCCTGGCCGTGCACAGATCTGCACAAACCTTGTGTACGACTGGGTCGTATTTTTTGTGTCGCTGTGTTTGGTTGGCATGTCCTATTTTTTTTCTTTATGCACCAATAGGCCTGTTGCCAGTGCTCAAGCTGATTGGGAGGCCGGAGTTCCGATCTGGAATTGGTTGCAGCTGCGCACCACCGTCTATAGAACTGGAGCAGATGGCGATGCGGGAGAGAGACCCAGGGAACCAGCAGCCGTCCCGTTTCTCCTCGCCTCCCAACTGCCACACTTGTTTCTTGCTTTTGTAAAGTTCAGTTCCTATTGTACGGTGGACCTTTCATGTTTTTAGTTTCTCCTGTTTTTGTTTAGTTAGGAGGTATCTTGTTATTCTTTTGGGGGCCCTTATGGTTTGTGTAGGGTTTCTTATCGTACTCCTTTCAAGACAGGGTTGTTTTTGTTGCTTGTGTGTTAATACTAGGCCACCCTACAGTTAGTTAGTTTTGTTTCTTTGTTTACAACTTTCGTTTGAACCCATATAATGATATGATTGTGTCGCCATAAATATTGGACCTACAATATGTTTTGTGGCTTCTTGGGACGGGGAAATGGTGGCATTAAAACCGCTTATGTTGCGTCCTAGGCTCACGCCCTAACTGAGGCATAACAGCTGGTAGTACCAATCTCATGAGGGTGACAAAAACATTGTCTAATTATTTTGCTACGTTAACGTTGCACATTGACAACCAAACTAATTGTTCTGTTTGTAAACTACCAACACATATATGATTCCTGCTAAATACATGTCATCAGTAAGACTTGAGAGGCAGTATTTGACATCTCCTCCCTATCTCTAATACCAAATGTGCATAATTGGCTTTAGGGGGCGCTATCTTCAACGTTTGTTTGGTTTTGTCAAACAACTCAAATGCATTTGCAATGGAAATGTGTTCATTTCAATACACTTGTAAGTTAATAATATACTAGTTGGAACACACTTCTTGGACTAAAGCTACACGTGTGCCCCGTTCCGCTGACGTTTTTTGTTTTTTTTTAAAGTGTTTTATGTGGAATTGTGTGTTTGTGTAATATAAACATATTTCTGAATTTGTGTTCCGTTTTCTTTATTTGTTCTTATGGTCCTACACCTTTAACATTTCATGTCCTCCTTGGTCAGGCACAAATATTCTAATAGCCCTGTTTTCTGACAAGAATGATGTCATAGATGGAATATGCCAACAGGTGATTATGTTTTGCCAAGCTTTTGTAGAAAATGAACAGCAGACGACCCAGGGGTCAGTCAGTCCCTCGGTCACGCCTCTCAATATTTCCTGACGGTTTTGCCTCTCCGCGTTACGTTTTTCGGTTCCGCTATCACAGAGCTCCCCGTTTTTCGCCATGCCAACTGGCGTGGGAGGCTTGGACCCTGTGGTTAACTGCTTGCAGTTCTAGTTTTTTTGATCATTAAATCCTAAACACTCTCCTGACCTTTCCTGCCTATCTCTGCGTTTGGGTCCTCACTATCCCTACACCATCACAGCCAATTCCCAGAAAGCAAGTGCTACACATTTCCCATTCAAAGCCATATCTGCTTTGGAACCGCATCTTTGTTCACAATCAATGCATTGAATTACGGATTTCACTAATACAGGTTATTGCAGTATATGGTATCCTAAGCATTGTGAAAAGAGCACCAAATTGGTGCGGGTGCTGTACTTGATCGAGGGGAGGTAGCTTAGGTGATGACAAGTCGCTCTCTCTTCTCTGTCTCCATGGTTCATGCGTGGAAACTGCAGCTGCTCTTCGTCTTTGCGATGAATTTCCAAAATGTCATGTGTTAGAATCCTCCGCAGTGGAAGAATGGAGACAGTGTCTCCTGACACTGACTCTAATACATGTCCTATGTTATGTTGACAGGCTGAACAACCCACCAAGTGCCTGTAGCTAGCTCAAAAAACATAGCCATCCAAGGATAATTCACAGCTCCTGGTAGATCACTATGTCAATTATGGTTAGTAAGCTAGCACTTAAAATCTTTCTGAATTTTATTCACATTCCCTATAAAGATGTTGCATTCTGGCGTGTAAAAAAGCACTTTAGCTTTACTCAGCTATGTTGTAACTTTTTAAAATACAAGGCCTCTTGATGACACCAATGCTCCACCTCAACCTCACCATCTTGCATTAAGAGCAGGCAGCCAAATCGGTCCTTTATGGATTGTGGTTTAGGAAAGGTTTTCAAATCGATTCTTACCCTACATGCTTCTTTTTTTAATTAAATGATTTACCCTAATATTTATGGTTTTAATGGGTACGGTGACTCCTAGGTCGCTTCTACCAAAACGACTGTAAAGTGAAAATGTGTGAACAATCTATCTTAATATCTTCTTTAACAAATGACTGACTGACTGATGTGGTGTCATTTCGTTTTAGAAACATTACTTTTTAGACATGTCTCATGAATGATCTTGCCTCTAGAAGTGTATAATCCTAGAATTCAACTTTTTGTTTTGTTAAAGAAGGCAAGAGAAAGTCACAATCAATACTAAACAATCACAATAATTCTGGATGGCAATAAATGAAATCCAGACGAGTAGTAATCGTGTCACATCCCCTCCCAACCCCAGCGAGGTTCAGCCAAAAACGGGGCAGGATACACATGAAAAGCTATCGTTCCACACTAATGCCATGCTATACCCTGTAACCCCTGCTAATGACTGACCTACTACTACACCTTATTCACTGTTCCATACTCTTTCACCGTTACTGTGTTGCCTCTGTACATCACCCCCACACAGGCCCGTCAGACACCCCCACCAAAGAAGAAAACTGGTGTCTGTTTCTTCTTTCTTCCTAAACGGAGTTTTCCTTACCACTGCCCGCACTGTTTGCTTGCTCTGGAGAAACTACTAGAACTGATTGGGCTTGGCAAATTATATGAGTGTGGTCTAGCCCTATGATTTGTAAGTTTTTGAGAGAAGCTTTTTGTATAATTTTGACCCAAGAATAAATTGAATTGAATCTTGTGACACCATGCTCACTTTTGACTCTGTGACTACCTATTCCTACAGACCTCTAAACATCTGTATATTTTAATTACCCCAGCTAAGTGGCGCTAGGGCTGGTTTTTGTACATTATTCGAATGGAGTTGCCAAGGAACGTGTGGTGTCACTGGTTGTTTTTTTATTATTACCCCCACCTGCACTGTGCCTTCACACCCTCCCTTTACTAGCTCCTGCCTCTGCGTGTAGTGCTATTTTTTTAAGAGGAAACACCTTGTTGTGGATAGCTTTTAATCTGTCTTCTCTTCCAACGTTCTCTCTCTCATTCTTCATATTCCTACCTTCATCTACCTCTCTCTCTCTCTCTCTTTTTTTGGATTATTTCGCAGTCTACCTCAGTATTTTCTGTATTTGCTGCTTTCTCCAGTCCTTGCAAAGTTTCTGCACAGTGGGGCCCCGCTCTCCTCTCTATGTGTGATGGTGCCACTTGGTGTGCTTCAGCTGTGTGCTGTCTGCTGCTGGCCGGCGGTCGCCTCTTTATCGACCACCGAGGAACGCTACAAGGGTTCAGCGAGAAGGCTGAGGCCATCCAGACCTCCTTGGTCCAAATCAAGCGAATGGCGCCACAGGCTGAAGAAGGTAAAAAAAGCTTGCTTCTTGTTGTCTTGAGTCCTTGATATTTAGATTATGTGCAGATACGTTACTGTCCTGTCTACCATAGCTTTGTATGAAGCGGGATTGTTTGCTAGGTACTTGGAAACACAACCCTTACGCCATAGCCTACTGTGAACTTCTCACAAAATATTTGAAACATGCCGCGGCAACGCACACCGCTCGTCGGTGGCTTGGTAGCGTTATATTTCTCACCAATTCATTATCTGGTTCTCCTTCTCCATAAACGCTGTAAAGTAAGGGATTCACTTTCCTGCCCAGATTTCCACAGGGGTCCCCCTACTTTGTTTTTCTCACTATGGCTTTAAAGTAGGTACTTGCTCCGAGTAATCGCCGTCACTCTCTCACACTCTCCACACACCACGACACACAACCCTATCCGGTGCCCTGCTATTGTCGTAAGACAAGGGCACTTACATAGGTGAAAGCTCTGCTGGAGCCTTCTGTAGAACAATAACCGTCTTGCGCTCAACCCTCCAATAATTGACAAATAATCACGAGTTCGGCAGTTCCATTCCCCCACCATTAACTACACACAGCATCAATATTTTTGACATATTCTGGTAGAAGAGTATCGCCTTGGAATTTTTGGAACTTTGGAAGAACTAAAGAGTCCCCTCCAGGAAAACGTGAATGTGTGATGCATTATTTTACCGCATAATCAGCCAAAGTCCTGCATATTTAATCGCGGGCTGAGCAATTTTTTCAATATACGTCCGCAGCTCAAATTGCAGATTTCCACGCAAATACATGCGGGCTTCTGGCATGATTTCATATCCCTGCATTTTCCTTGCAAAAAAGTCACTAATCTTAGCAGAAAATGAAAATGTTAGTTCGACATTCCCCAATAGCCGCCACTTTTCCCCATGTTGCCATGGAACTTATGAAGTGGAGGACGTAATCATATCGACAAGACAAGCTCATTTTACTTCATCAACCAGTTTGTTTAGCTATTTAAGTCCTCAGCAAGGACACCATTACAAGGAACCTGCTCCATCCTTTTCTCCCACGTTTTTCACGTTCGTTAATTACACATCTTGAAATCCAAGCGAGCAAAACGAGCACTTTTATGAACGTAAATACAAACTGGACAATTATCCTATTAACTTACACTGTAGCTTGTTTATGCCGACTGGAGCGATCTGGTTTAATATCAATGTCAAAGGAAAATATGTCCTCAATTGTTTTTATTGTATCTGATTCTCAATGAGAAACAAGCCTTGAGCAATAAAGCAAAAGCTGTCAGTAGTTCAGTAAACATTACAAC
>NC_045747.1:54847-54966 GCF_008692095.1 Etheostoma spectabile | reverse complement strand
TCTATCTTGAAATATTAAGACTTTCTATCTTGAAATATTAGGACTATTAGGACTTTATCTGGAAATATTAGGACTTTCTATCTTGAAATATTAGGACTATTAGGACTTTCTATCTTGAA
>NC_045747.1:54378-54682 GCF_008692095.1 Etheostoma spectabile | reverse complement strand
AGGTGGAGTGGAGTAGGAAGTAGCAGCAGGGGTGGGTCTAGGATCAGACCTGGGGGGGTGGGGGAGCTTAGCCCCTAATGAGAACAGTTTTAGGTCTAGTGTCCTTGTTTTAAGTTTTACAAAAGTCCAAACATTACTTGTTTTGGAGGTAAATACACTTTTGAGCTGAAATTGTCCCTGGGTTTTGTCTGAGAAATCTGGTCCCCTTACTTTTAATGGGCAAATGAAAGTTTTCTGATGTGAGAACTGTGTGAACAACCCAGAGTTTAAGGACTAGCTCAGGCCTGTAGTAGGGAATAACAGG
>NC_045747.1:42274-54353 GCF_008692095.1 Etheostoma spectabile | reverse complement strand
GTGTAAGGCTTGTCTGTACGGGGTGTAAAAAAAACATCAATGCAATGTCTGGATGGGAGCTAACGCCTTTCGGTCGCTATGCAATCCACTAAACATAAAAATGGAATGCCGTGCCGAGAGAGCAGTTAATTATCAGCTGTCTGTGCGGCTGCACCTCCACCACCACGCGCAAATTAGTGCCACTTTATCGCCAACGCTACGGCTCCAGCACGTCTGACCTCCGGATGGCCATGGGCGCCACACCAACACTGCGCCGGAGGACTCGTCTATTATGAAACTATGACGGGGTTTAAAACACCATACATTAACTCACAAAATCGAATTTCGAGCATGTAAGATCTCAGAAGTAATTCACTTTGTTAAAAACAAAACTGGGTACATCATCGATTTGGTTATGTCAGCTACGTTCTTCAAACAAACGCCATTGTGCTGAACCTACCATTCTCTCCATTGCACCTTATGTAGTTTGTTTTACTTTATTTACAAGTGAAAAAATATGGCAATATGTTGTTAATGATATGTTGTCTCTAAATCTATTCATTTGCTGTATGTTATAAATGTCAAAATCTGTGTAAATGAATAGAAGGTCTGCTGATTAACACACTGCATTCAGTGGTCGTGATGGTTTTAAAAAAATAAGTCTGAAGGTAGTAAAAAAAGGTTTAAAATTAGTAAACTTGTTAACTAAAGGATTGCTGATACATCCCTGTCTTGTGATGAATTATGTAGCGCTATGTGTAAGTAGACACATTAGAGGTCCTAGTAAAAAAAAATGAAAGAGGAACAGACGTAAGAAGTGCTCGGGCCGATGGCAATTAGTCTCATAAGTCAGCGTTGTTTGAAGCTAGGGTCATTTTATCGGAAAAGGACAAGATAGTAAGATTCTGGTAGATTTGGACATTATTGAGATGGGAACCTTGCTTTAAACCAAACTGTCGTTGTAGGCGGTTGTCGCCGGTTGATGCAGACGGTAGACGCCCAGTGTGATCATCGGCGATAGCGGCTACTGTAGTTGGCAGTTCATGAAAGTAAAAGCTAAAGTAACAAGTTAAACACATATACAGTGAGAAAGGTAAGAAGAAGCGCACGTAGTTGACACCCTTTAAATTAACTTAAAACATCAATTAGTTCATTCATATTGTATTTGAAAACCGATATTTTGGATAAGGAACGTGTGCCCATACGTGTACGAACGTGGACAAGTGCCGTATATGATTTATATCTTAACCGAGGATCAATGCAAAATATGAGACGTTACAGTTTTCAACCGACATGTGAAAAAAGACTACATCTACAAGTGTATCAAGTGTAACTACAAGTTCCTTAATGGACTACCAGGAAAACTGGGAACTGATAACGAAGGGGGTAATAATAAAGTCCATAAACAATAAAACACTACTTCTTGACGGGATTACAGGTGCAACCTCATTGTGTTAGGTGGGGCTGGAGATTAAATTTAGGGGGCTTGAGACCCCAAAAGGGGGTCTAAAATTGCTCACCACAGGTACTGGACATGTGCAGAGGAGACTCAGGGGGAACAAGGCAGAGGGATTGATTGGGCCACGGTCGTAGTAAGTAGTAGTCGTTAGCCTTAGCAGTGGGCGTAGTAGTAGTAGTAGTCGCAGTAAGAACAGTAGGTGATAGTAGTTACGACGATAGCTAAAGTGAAATGAGAGTAAAGTAAGTAGGCGAGTAGCAGTAGCAGAGTAGTAGTAGTAGTAGCAGTAGCAGTCTGTAGTAGTAGCAGTCAAGGTAGGATAGTAGTGGTAGCACTAGAGTAGCAGTAGCAGTCAGTAGTAGTAAAGTAAGCAGTAGTAGTAGTTAAGAAGTTAGTAGTTAGCAGTAGTAGTAGCATGTTTTAGTAGAGTTAGAGTAGAAGAAAGGAAAAAGCGGAGGACCATGTTGAGATGTCGTTCCGGAGATGTAATGGCCGACCGGGACCACTACACGAAAGGACATGGAAGAGGACAACCAAGTATGACCGGAGCAGCACGCAGCAACACCTAGTGCCGCGACTGGTACCTAGGTAAGGAATACTACCAGTCAGGAGCAGAGTATGATGGGCCCGACAGTACCTAGGTAGGACTACTAGCCAGAAAGGAGCAGAGTATAGGGCACTGACCAGTGTACCTAGGTAAGGACTACTAGCCAGTCAAGAAGGCCAGAGGTATGAGTTGGGCCTGACAGTACCTAGTAAGGACTAATAGCCAGTCCGGAGCAGGTATGAGTTGTGTTGCCCTGACGGTACCTAGGTAAGACTACTAGACAGTTCAGGAGCAGAGATATGAGCGCCCTGACTGCGGTACCAGGTAAGGACTATAGACCATTCAGTGCAGAGGTTGAGGTGCCTGACTGGTACCTAGGTAGGGACTATATAGGCCATGCGTAGACGCAGCTAGAGATATGATGCCATGACATAGATCCTAGGTAAGGAGCTAATAGGACCAGTCAAGGTGAGCAGGAGTATGAGGGCCCTGACATACTCGGCTAAGGCACGTAGTATGCCACGTCAGGAGCAGAGTAACTGGAGGGTACTGACAGTACTAGGTAAGGACTACTAGACAAGTCAGGAGCAGAGTTATAGGGGCCCGACAGTTGCATAGGTAAGGACATAAAGACAGGTTCAGGAGCAGAGTCATGAGGCCCTGACGGACCTTAGGTAAAGGGAACTATAGTCAGTCAGGAGCAGAGTATGAGGGCAATGACAGTACCTAGGTAAGGAATAACTAGCCAGCTAATGAGCAGAGTATGAGGGCCCTGACAGTACCTAGAAAATAAGAATACTAGCCAGTCAGGTAGAGCAGAGTGATGAGGGAGACCCTGACAGTACCTAGGTAAGGACTACTAGCAGTCAGAAGCAGAGAATGAGGGCCCTGACGTACTAGGTAAGGACTACTAGCCAGTCAGGAGCAGAGTATGAGAGCCCTTGACAGTACATAAGGTAGGATAGTAGCCAGTAGGAGCAGGAGTATGACGGGGCCTGAACGTAGCCGGGATGGGAGCAGGGTTCAGCAGGACGCCAGCAGTGCACCGACAGTACCTAGGCTAAGGAATACTAGCCAGTCAGGAGCCTGCCGAAGTACTGTGAGGGCTAGCATCCATCGTACAGATGACTTCTGTTAGGATACTAGCATCAGGTAGAAGGTAGGAGGGCCCCTGACAGTACCTACGGTTGAAGGACTACTCTGCCACAGTAGGAGAGAGTTATGATAGGTCTGGGACAAGACCTACGGTAAGGACTCACCTTAGCAGTCAAGGGCGCAGCCAGAGTATGGGGCCCTCGAAGCACAGCTAAATACGGCAAAAAGCGAACAGACCACCGCAGTCAAGGAGCAGACAGTATCAGAGGCACCTGTCCTGCCAAGTCCATAGGTAAGGACTACTAGCCACCAGTCAGACGCACAGACAGAGTCTGAGGCCCCACTGACCAGTAACTAGGGAAAGCGAACTAGAACGAAGTTCTTAACCAGCACTAAACCACTGCGCAAGTGAGAGAACCTACCTGTTTGTGTTGTGATCCACCCAGAGGCGACCAGCTCATATGTCAGCGTCTTAGGCTTGGTTTTATAATTATAATATATAATCTATGCAGCAGAGGTTAGGCCTGCACCGCTGCTGTGGTCAACTTCTAAACAACACTCATGTAATTACCCCACTAATGCAATAATTTCGAAACGGGGATTTTTTGTATGGATGGTTGCGAATTAAGGGTACGAATTGCAACAACGCCATAAACCCGTCGTTAAACCACCACTAATAACAGGAGGGAGTAACGAAGTACAAATACTTCGTTACTGTACTCAAGTGATTTTCGTATTTACTTTACTTTCCTATTATTTTTGTTGGCGACTTTTCTACCCTTACATTTTAAAATTGGCTCGACTTTTGGTTTTGTTTTACAAGAGGTTATGTTCGGAAAAATAGCCGGACACGCGGCACACACCGCGGATGAGTGGCTCGGGGATAGAGAGAACGGCTAGTTTTGCAGCGATACTTCACGCTGAAGAGACGAGGGAAGAAAAAAAAAGTTGAGGAGAAATGTATTAATGAGGAGAAAATAGGGGAGGTACGTGGAAAAAGGAAAAGAAACGGAGGAAAAAAAAGAAAAGGAAACGAGGAAAAAGGAAAAAAGAAAAGAAAAAAAAGAAAAAGAGAAAAAACCAAAAAGGGGAAATGGTGGAAGAAAAAATGTGTGAGGAGAGTGAGAGAGAGGCCGAGAGAGAGAGAAGAAATATACGGAGAGACGAGGAGGCAATGGGAAAAGGAGACAGTCCTCTCGACGGAGCCACACGGGGGTTAGACACGAAAATGAAAAGGGCAGACGAAGTAGGATAGCTAGTTTCGTTGTTCCGCGAGGGGAGGATAGAGAATAAACCAGCTGAGATCGTGTTGTGTGCGTTTTGAGACTGTAAGGTCGTATAAACTCATGTTGGCAGTTCAATTGTCAGAACTGTTACTGGCTATGGTCGTGTCATCATTTAAGGAAGTTTAGTTAGTAGTGGTTTTGGTCTTCACAGTTAGCTAGTTGGCACGGTGATCTAATGATAGGCAATAAGCCCGAAGCAGATCAAACAATGTTTCACCAGCTTTATGCGCGGATGAGTTTTTTTTTTTTTACCAAACTTTCAGATTCTGTAGTTCAGTTGAAAAGGTGGATGGAAACTTAGTAGAAGAGCAGTGTGATCTCCGTCTGTTTTAACAGACACACCTGGGGCGACGTGGAAACCGAGAATCACTTTTATATCCCGTCTAATCTAGTCATTCAACTATAAACCATGAATTCACTATGGAGTTAGTTATCCTATTATTGTTTACGTTCATCATATTTCAATAGTCCATCTAAATGGATGTGGGAATATATCTACTGTACGTTGCATTTTGACGCACGACTTAAGACAACTCCTGAGAGGAGATGAGCAACAGGATGCTCAAAAGTTCCTGAATAAATTGCAGATAGAAGTTAGCACCCCACTACACACAGATTCAGAAAGTCAAGTATTACCTTACTGGGTCCAGTTCTCGTATTATTAGTCATATAATGTATGTTTAGGCCTATTGGCAAGGAATCCATGTTTGAAAATGTAGCCTTTGCCATATTAGTTGATATAACGAATGGCCTCCATGTACCCTGAAAAGTTTCCTAGCCAGTCTCTTATAAGCCTGAAACCATTTGTCGGGTCAGGTAGCTTCGCAAGATACTTGGTTACCTTTATACACTTCTAACGTAAATGTTTCCACTATCCTGTACGGTTTGGTACTTTACGTGAGGCGTCAAGACGTTAATCGACAGTAGCTTCCCACTTTGACGGTGAACGTATTTTTTAACAAAAGTATCTGGCCTTCTACTTCCGTCGTCCAGTCGCGCGGCCAGTGCGTCGTGCTTTCGCCCACTCTTCTGCTCTAATAAACGCAGACGTACCAGACTCTTCACCCAGATCGTCCGAAGAAGAGTGTCGCCCGCATATAGAAAACATCGTATCCACCCCTCGACCTGTGGCGTTTAGTAACACCAGGGACAATAGAGAGGGCCAGCAAAGAGAACAGGGTGCTAAAAAAAAAGGAGTACTGTTTGTTTGCAAAAGTAGCGATACTGAAGTAGTACAGGTTATATTTTAGATAAGAATATTAAAAAGCAACAAAGGACAGGACTCCGTTGGAAATGGTTACTTTAACGATAATAAATAAGATAGAAATCGGAGGTAAAACATGCGAATGACAACGATGTTTCATGGCCAAAGGAAGCTCCCTGTGAGCACTGACACATGTTTCCCCAGAATGCACGCTGAGCAAAAAGAGGCAGCAGACAAGAACATGCAAAAACAAAGGCTCTAACTTAAATCCGCCTTGTTACAAAAAATATGATAATTGGGATGGACTCCAGGTGTACATGAGGAGCATTGGATGCTGAACTTCGTTGGATCCACCTAAGAGTTACATATGCGGTTAGCGCCTGGGTTGTCTCATGTTCGTACAACAACAATGCGGCCTGACGCTGACATATCAGCATAACGTTTGTTGTCACAGTTAGCACATTTTAAGGAAATCGTGTTTAAAAACATAAACCTGGTATGAAATATTGATGTGTGGCACGCTTGTCGGAACATTGACAACAATATTTGTCAAATTGGAAAATATTTTACATAGTTTTCAATCCAATATTAAATGGTGACCAACTAAATGTTAAATCTATTTAAATGCTAAATCTAAATCTACAATTGTTAAATCTAAATCTAAATGTTAAATCTAATATAAATGTTTAAATGTAAGTAGTCTAAATTGTTAAATCTAAATCTAAATGTTTAAATCTAAATATTAAAACTAAATTAAATGTTAAATCTAAATCGAAATGTTAAAGCCTAAAATTTAAATCCTAAAACACACTTGGGATCGTCTGCAAATAAATGTTTAGAAAAGTTTACTGAGGACATTAGGGAATGTCATAACAATAAATAAAAACAGGGGACCCCAAGAGTGGAGCCCGGTGGACCGCCACACTGAAGGGGAAAGGGGATTTCCAATTATAGCTGACAGCTTTGAAAACCGGTCTGAAATTGTTACTTGTTTTTAATAGGAATGAAGTGATTAACGGTATCACAATTGCTGTTTAACACAATCAGAAAAATACCTCCAGTAGGATTTTGTTTTTCATGTATCTTAGTTTTTCTGATTAATAATTTCAGTCTAAAGGTCAAGTGCCATTGTAACGTAGAGTGTTGTTTCCTAAAAACCATCGGTGAGCATAAGTATTAAAATATGATTTTTGGCCAGATGTTGGATTAACTTGTGTAGAAATCAAGGTTTTTGCACAAGGAACCTTGGACCAGGGATGGTAAACACAGAAACTGGCTATAATTGTTAAAAACAATTGCAGGGTTCATCGTCTTTATAAAATGGTTCTATAATGTTAAACATTGCAGGGTCAACTCCTACTTTATAAGGGTCTAGAATTGTTTAATACATTTGCAATAGGGTCATCTTCTTATAAACGGTCTATAATTGTTAAACATTGCAGGGCACTCTTCTTTATAAAAACTAGTCATAATGTTGAACATTGCAGGGTCATCTTTTTATAATGGTCTATAATTGTTAAACATTGCAGGTCATCTACTTTATAAAATGGTCTATAAGTTGTTAAACATTAGCAGGGTCATCTTCTTTATAAACTGGTCCTAATTGTTAACATGCGGGTCATCTTCACTTTATAAAATGGTCTATAATTGTAAACATAGCAGGGGGCTCCTACTTTATAAAATGGTCTATAATTGTCCAAACATTGCAGCGTCATCGTCTTTATTAAAAGGGTCTATAATTGTTAAACATGCAGGGTTCATCTAGTGAATTCATTAAATTCAATTCACAGATTCTATTTATTTATATGCAATTCATTACAAGAGTTATCTCAGCCACATTCAGATACTAGGTAGGACCCACTCCAGAATTTACAAGCCGCCCCAACAGTTCTATAGTAGATTCCTCCTCCAGAGCAAGCGACAGTTTGTGCGACCAGAAAGTGGGCCGAGGAGGAAAACACAAAACTTTCACTCTTTATGGCCAGCAACCTCGGTCGACCCGGACTCCTTGGTAGAGGATTGTCTCGACGGGAACCCAGAGTTGGGAAGCTATAGAATGAAGTCGTACATTGGCAGAAGAATAACGCAAAAAATAGAAGTAAAATTAAGTCGGTTTTTTGTAGGCAGTTCTTTGGTGGGTAGTTTCAGTGTGCATGCAGGCCCTGTGGCGGCCAATATTACAAGGGCACCAAGCAGGAAGTTTGAGAGGGACCGTCAAAGATTTAGGCAGGACGTAAGAGGGAACGTCCAGCGAGGGTTGGCCAACCGCAGTAGTGCATTTGGAACATGGCTCACAGAACGTGTAGCGGAACCATGTGCACTACATAGTGCTCTACCTTGATTTTGGAAAGCCTCCTGATCCAAGGGAACATGCTGGGGAAAAAAGAACATATTAAAAGAACATAAGGCTCCGGGGACTGACTCCCCAGAGAAAGTAAGGTTCAGTAACAACGCAATTTTGGGAACATGGAATGAAAATAAATGAAAAGGATGGAAAAACGTAGAGGAGTGAGAGAGGAGCTCAGTGTAACAAAATAAGTCCCCAGCTGTCTAAAACTATGACAACAACAACAAAAGAGAGACGAAGGTAGAAGAGAGTTCCAGCTGGACGGGCATGTGAACATGCTCCCCAACCGGATCGGGCTTGTATGACAGTGTCCCTTTAAGGTTCTAGGATGATTCTTGATTATATGATAGATAAATATGAAAAAAACTATGTGATCTAACCTAAACTGAGTCTAGAATGTTAAACATAGGCAATAGGGTCAGTCTCGGTTATAATACTCGTATAATTTTTGCTATTTTCACCTCTACAGGTACAAACTCCTTTGAACTAGTGACAGATTAAAATACAACGTAATGGTTTTAATGATAGCGGGCTCGTGGAAATAGCTTCGAGCACACACAGCTACTCATCAATCATTATCATGGCCCTGGTGATTACGTCTTAGTTAAATTGACATTAATATACTTCCTCTAAAATCTCTAAAGTGAAAGATCCTCTTGGGCGTTTGGAAGATTGATGATCCTAGCGTGGTCCTAAATGACCAGATGGAGTATTTGTAGAATGGTAAGTTGGCTCCAATGTGGAAACAACCGAGTGTGTTAAATCTTTTGTCGCAAATTTGGTGCGGACCGAGACATAGAATCGTTCTATTCTGTAACAACTCATTTGGTAAATGTTTTAAAATATTTTTTATTGAGAATAATTGACGGGTCTCCACAACGAAATGGGAGTTGTTTCAATTCACTAGATTTCACATAGGTAAATAAGTAGAGTATGTTTGCTCCTCTTAGACATGATTACGTCGTTTCTGTAGTTGTTTTTAAATTGCGCCGAGTTGTAGAGATGGGTGGGAGGACAAAGAAGGTATTTTAATATAATATGTTTAGTTTTTTATGTGTGTGCGTTATGAGTAGCTGGAGTTATCCACCTGTTTTGGCCAACTTGTGTTCAAATGGCTTTCCGGATTGGACGGCGAAAACATGAGGTGTAAACATGCGTCACATATTTTATAACCAATGAAAAGCCTTCTGACGGACGTTGATAGATGTCCCTCATTTTTGGATGCTCAGGACTTAAAGTGTATACGACTCTGAAATTTACCACGTTTATACATGAAAATAGTTCATATTTAATATTTTGCAAAGGGGGGCAATGTTTGCTCTTGGTACCTAGTGATAGAAATATGGGACCGTGACAGCCACATCGATTACACAGGACACAAGATTTATATCTGGTATGTTACATTAGTAAAAAGAGGGTTAGTTATCATGTGAGTGCTGAGGTATAGTCCCTCTGGTGGGACTGAACATCAGAGGATTAAGCTAGAGGAAATCACACAAGTGTCAGCAACGGCTGAAGGGAAAAGTTTAATCTTGTGAGCTCTGGACACAGTAGCCTCACAAGGTTCTAAGGTAATGCGGGAAGGAATGGTACTGTGGCACGGGCAAGGTGTAGAAACCCTGGGCCTGCCACCCAGGCACCCCACCTCGGGTTTCAAAGCTGAAACCAGCAATTTCCCACGTAGGCCTTTCCAGTGTTGTAGGTTATTGTGTTTGGCAATTGCAGATCAAGAACCGGGAACGTGGCATCATATCAGGTTGGTGGAGAAGCTGAAGGTTCATTCTCCCGGAAGGGGAAGGTGTTGCAGAAGCTGTGTATGCAGCAGGTCAGAAAGTGTGGACCCTGGGTTTAGACGCATCAGCTGCACCCGTGGGTGACAGTAACATCTACGATTAGCACTACTTGTGATGGAGGTTAAGGGCTGTGTCAGAAAGGTAATGATCAGTGGTGCGATGCAAAAATGGGCCGTACATTGCATATTTCAGCGACTTTGGGTTTCTGGTGTGCCCACTGCCCCAAAGTATGACAAGCTTATAGGGCCATACAAAGAAACACCTAGGAGTTCGTGTAGATATCGTCAAGGTAGGAATGAGCCATGTAGCCTTTGCGGTAGTCTTTATACAGGCTTTCGTGAGGGCAAGGGAGACCGCGGGAAGTGCCCAGGGGGCAGAAGGGTCCGCTTTTTGGGAAGAGGAAGGTACGAAGGTTGAAGAGGTTCTAGGCAAGTCAACGGGTTACTGCATGGTCCCATCACAGGCCAAACTACCTGTGCCCTGGCCAGTGTCCGTCGTGTCTTTTCTTAGTTGTCCTCATGTCTCCAAGTCTTCTAGCGGTATTTAATCTCAGCTGCCCAAAAAAAGAAAACCTGGTTCCGTTATTTTTGGTCTCCCCGTTGTCAATGATAAAGATCTCTTGACCCTGAACCGCTATCGACCAAAACAATCGCTCGTCACCACTGGGTACTTCAGAGACGTTTAAGGCCCCCCTCCCGCCTCCCAACTGGGAAGGTGTAAACCTGTGACGGAACACCCTGTCGATGTGATGTAGGTGGTCGAGGTACTCAGCTGGGGACCCTTCTCAGTGGAGAGACACCCCCACACAAAAAACATGAATGTGCGAAAGGAAAGTCAGGATAAGCTGGAAAGAAAAGCCATAGTAATGGATTCATATAAATAATGGAGGGGAAGAGTAAGTGAAGTAATACACAGGTTGTTTATATGAATCATGCTTAACGTAATTTTCCCATTACATATATAAGAACGTGTGTGTACCATATAGACCACAGCAGTACACTGGATAACACAGATCAATGAAGGTTTTTTTTTTTAAACAATCAGGTCAAGGAATCATACTGCGGGCAATGAGATCCCGTAGATGAGAGATCAAGTGTTTACCACAACAACAACACAGCAGGGACACCACTACACATCACATGAATAAATCATCTATTGGGGTTTAAATGATTTTCTGCTATGTTAATATAAGTATAATGCACCGATATTTAGGGGTTTACCTAGGGTGAACGTGACTGCCCCCCTTTTTCCGCAGCCGTGTGTCTTGTGGGGGTCCGTACGCGACGCCAGCTCTACTTCTCGCTAAGTCCAAGATTTCTGCATACTGCAGAGGTCTTCGTTGTTGATCTTCCTCGGGCTCTCTCTCTTTCCCTCCCCCTCTGCCCTTCTCTTTCCGCCTTCTCTTTCCCCCCCCCCCCCCTGTCTCGACGTCTTCTGCCTCCACCCGCTCTTCTTAGTATATATGTATTTACTGCAGGATCTATTCGTTTGCAGACCTTGCCTATTTGGCCGCCCCCGTGTCCACCACGGATGAATCTCCTCAAAACATGAACGTCACACAAGCCCATCGTCATCTTCACGAAGGAATACCGGCTGACTATGTGGATGCTCCCGTCCACCCAGGAAGACTGCGGCAAAGCGTGTTATGGCTGGCTTTCGAGGTACGTCCTGTGTGATGGTCTTGTGGAAGGTTCCTCAATTAGCCAAGAACCATACACGGAATGGAAGGTACGTCCTAACAGTCGAGAGGGCCGCTTAAACTCTTCCATCTGGGCGCCTTTGCTCTACTGTCCTGGTTTGCAGCTGGCCCTGGTCTGTTGTTATGCTGGCTGACCAGACTAGGGTAGGAAGCTGGTACGCCAGAAGGCAAGGAAAAGAATTTTGGAAAATGCGAAATAACAATGCCGCAGGCGGTTGCGCCACAATATAGTCCACAGCCGAGTACCGTCTCGGGGGTACGTTTTTTGGTGGTTCCAGAGAACCACAGTAGCTTGTCTCCCTCAAGACGGAGAACAGCCCCAGGAAAACTGATTGTCGTCCCTTACCCACTAGGGTCCCAGGGGGGGGGGAACTTTCTTGAAGTATGTGATACGGCCAGACAGTCAAGAAAGGACTGCGTGCGGTTCAGGGAGCGGGGGGTCCACCTCAACAAGACGTCTCTGTTGCGCACCCTCTTTTGTTAACTAGAAACTTAACACTGCATTCTTCTCGTCACCCTCCCGACCGGGTGTCGGTCAGACGGGGACTTCCAAGCTAACGCATTTCGGTCGCATATGCAATCCACTAAACATAAAAATGGAATGCGTGCTCAGAGAGAGCAGTTAATTATCAGCTGTCTGTGCGGCTGCACCTCCACCACCACCGCGCAA
>NC_045747.1:42015-42149 GCF_008692095.1 Etheostoma spectabile | reverse complement strand
AATGAAGGAATTTCAGAGCTGTTTAAAGAAATGTTTCCCGACTCTGACATCGCGAAGTAATTCACTTGTGGTAAAAACAAAATCGGGTACATCATCGGATTTGGATTAGCATCGTTCTTCAAAAAACGCCATTG
>NC_045747.1:41766-42005 GCF_008692095.1 Etheostoma spectabile | reverse complement strand
ATCCATTCTCTCCATTGCACATTTATGTAGTTTGTTTTACTTTTATTTACCAAGTGAAACAAATATGTGCAATATGTTGTTAATGATATGTTGTCTCTAAATCTATTCATTTCTGTATTACACAGATTTTGACATTTATAACATACAGAAATGAATAGATGTAGAGACACAAACATTAACATTGCACATATTTTTGTTCCTTAAAGTAAAACAGTAAAACCAACCTACAGATAAATGCG
>NC_045747.1:35553-41741 GCF_008692095.1 Etheostoma spectabile | reverse complement strand
CATCAAGGCCTGGAATTACAGTGGAAAAAGGCAGGCCTATGAATGGAACAGTGGCAGCGGGCGGCGGCCCACAAAAGACAAAGAGGGATATGGGAGGTCATAAAGGAAAAGCATAGCAGCATCAGCCGAGATGTGCAGAAGTTGCTACCTGAGGCAACGACAACACAGTGAAGGAAGAAAACAGATCTCCGAATCTGTCTGAGTGTGGTGGACCCCAATTTGAGGGACATGGTGAAACCATTTTTGGAACTGAATGCAGGGTGTGTGGGAGCATAATGTTCAGAAACCATGCACCACACTAAAGAGGTTACCCAGTCCCCAAGCTTTGTTTCAAGATATCAGTATAGATTATACTTGTAGGGGCGCAGAAAATGGGTCCTTAGGTAGGGGGGGGAAATCAGGTAGCTTTGGTGATGAGTAGAAGGGTCTCTAGGTGGGTAGAAAGCCACCAACCCAGAAAACAGAGGAGCAAAAACATGGTGAATGGATACAAAAACTGAACTCATTGCCTGGGTATGGGGTCACCAGGCAAATAAGGTCACGTAATGGCACACATTTTAACAACAAACTACTAAGAGAAGTAGCAAAAGGCCCTGGGAATCACTCATGCTTCGGATATCAGTTTCTCATCACAAGTCAATGGGAATGGTGTTGGAAACTGAGCAAACCAGACATTGAAGGCTAGATAGCCAAGGATGTGCAGGAAGCAAGTAACCATGGGTATATAGAAGGCTTCCATTGGGCCTCATGGCTATGAGGTCTCAGAAGGACAGAAACCATTGACCCCAACAGGAAATAATGGACAGGGAGGGAAAAATGCCAGGACTCCACTAGACTGGAGGGCCACATGCCATGTAGTGTTCAGCAAAATAGAAATGACAGGCTATATGAAAGCTAACATCTCTGGTGTCAGCCCCTTTTATACGCAGGTCCAGTTGTGCGAACAAGGGAAAACCGCAGGAGGAAGCAACAACTTACTGTCAAGGTAGGCGACTGGGTCAGGGTCAAAGTTCACAAGAGACGTGGACTGACCCCAGGTGGTCCGGGCCGTGCGAAGTGAGGGAGGTTACTTCAACTCGGTCCAGGTTAAGGTAAAAAAAGGAGAACCTTGGCACCACTGACACATGGTGCCAGCCGCACCTCCTAGCCGCCCATTGGAGAACATTAGAAAAGCAATCAAAAATGTTATAGATGGAAGGATGTTTTGCGGGGGAACAGCACCCCGCGTAGTACACCCATAACACTTGGAAGGCAATGGGGTTTGGGAAAAAGACAAACAGTTGTCCTAGCAGGAGTGTAGTAGTCGGAGTTGCCAGCATTACTTTGGTGTTGGAAACATGGTATGGGGGGACGAGACCACACAAGACAACAATAACCGGTAAGTGTTCCAACCACCTCTCGTAAACAAAGGAAATGAAACTAGACCGAGAGAAAAGAAGAGAGTTTGGGCGTAGTGAAGCAACACACTAAGGGCCCCTCCCCAAGGTGCGGGGCCAGATTGACTCCCCCCTATGTGAGAGACTCAACCATGTCATTTACCTTTGAATTTTGGTGTCAGGCTATAGATGCGGGGGGTATACATGTTTCTACAAAAAACACAGATGTGTAATACTGTGCGACTATCAAAAGGTAGAGGACTGTGAAAGGAGCGGCTGCGGACAGCGTGAAAGGTAGTTCTCTGTAACAGCTGGATTGACGCGGTTTGGACAACAGGCGGGTGGAAACAATGGGGCGAGGTGACAGACAAAAAAAGAGAATGGTGGGTACAACAAGATGAATGGGAGAATTATATATACAGAGGGACTATAGTTTCTAGACCCACGAAAATCCATACACTGTCATTAAATAGAGCAATTGGAGAATGGACCACGGTGGATGTGGGGATCGTTAGCCCATAGGGGGTATGGATAGCAGGAAGTGACCAGATACCCCCCCCTGCAGATAAATATTTGGATCCCCCGAACGCACACACCAGAATTGCATGACATTGGCAGAGATACAGTTAAAACCCCCCTGAAGGCGGAAGACGTAATAGTGCAGGACTTCTCTAAAAATGAGGGGGAAGATGGGTTACCGAGTTATCAGCAGGTGAGAGGCCAGGACCAATTAGGATCAGGTGGCGAATAGAGAACTAATGCCACAACAGAACAACACATGGACAGGGTGCGTGCCTGTGCCACAGCTAGAACAGTCATGTTCACTAACCCCGGCAGTTGTTCTAATGCGGACCCAGCAGGATATTGCATGCCTTTGACTTCACCACTCTAAGACAGCCTTCCCGCACTTGTAATCCCTAGCATCCCTCTTTTCCCCCAGGCTTTGAAAAACCGGGTATCTTACCGCCATAAAGGGGGGAGGTGAGCGATCACTGTTCAATCTCACCGGATCAAGCTAAGCTCCCACAATTCAAACTAGGTGATATACCCCCAGACTGGTGTAATACACTGTCAAAAACACAAAACAGCCCTAGGCCCAGTGGCCTAGATCAGGGACCTTTCTACTATTGTGGTGAGTTTAGGTTGTACTCCCAGATAAAGTTCCCAAATCAACCGTCCCAGAGTTTGTGATATCGTATGTGATTACGATGCCCATATCGTTGGTGGCGGAGTACGGAAATAGTAGAGTAACTATACCACCCATCATAGGCTGTGCAATGACCGTAAAGAGAAGGCGCAGGGCCCGTCGTATGACAAGGCACGGCTTTTGATCCATGGGAGGGAACCCCAACATATATAGGACAGCATGGAGTTCTAGGGGTGTCCAGAGGGGGGAATGAATCCAACTTGCAGATAAATAGCCGCCAGGATTTGAGGAGTACTACCACGGCTTCAGCATCTCCAGGACACCCAGCAAAAAATGTAGATAGGATTTGAATTTTTGCATTATAATGTTTACGATTGAGCAATGCAACTAGGATTGCCCATCGAGGCCTGGACGAGCAGATGGCACCAAAGTCCTCACTGGCGTCAGACTCGGATGGCGCTGCTGGACAGGCTTGTTGGCTGATAAAAGGAGGATAGTAGGAGTCTGTGCATGTCGGGAGAGATGTGCTGTACGTCATCCTTACAACCACGCACGGATGGGAAGGTCACAGGCGCTGTTGAACCAACTCACTCGGCCTTTCCCAGGAGATGCAGGACGCCTCAGGTGTCTCAAATCCATTGGAGGGGGTGGATGACAACCCCTCTTTTGGCAAATGGAAGAATTTATCACTGCTTGTTTGACATTTATTGTGTTTCTCGCTATCTAGGTACATGTGGGTGATTGCTGTGTGCCCCTGCAGCGGACCATTGATATCCCGGCTCATCACCACTGCCTTGTCCAAAGAAAAGAGCGACGCCTACATATTACGCTGGGCAGCTGCCCATTACGCACCATGCCCTGAGACGGGTAGAGGACGTTGAGGCATCTGCAGTGTGTAAAAAGGGTATCGCACCTAGTAGGTGCGAAAAAGGGGGCATTTGTGGGAATACATACAATGATGAGGTGGTGAACTGAACAGGGCACTCAGGAACGGCCAAGTAAAGCTGCTTAAAGTATATGCTGAATTAACCAAAGACTAAATAAGAGTGTGTGGGTGTGTGACATATTATCCATTATGCTTTGCAGCTGGTACGGCTAGGAGGGAGAGAACAGGAGGGCTTCTTAGCAGATAGTACAGTGAGACGCGAGAGAAGAGGAGATGGTGAGGCCAGGACACGAAGTTCGAGGACGGTCTGATAACTCAGAGAGAACAGGACAGAAGGGAGTGAACATAGCTGTCTGTGAAGTAAATGATAACTGAAATAATAGACAGGCAAGAAGGAAGGAAGAGAGAGCAGGGAGTGTACCCCAGCAACAGTATAGCTGACAATCAGGCCCCACAAGGGGAACCAATATAACCCTGAGCACGCTATGTTTAAGTGCCTTTTTGGGGAACCTCGTACTAGACAAGTCTCATCAGGTTCCGTGCACGGAAAACTGCCGGAACGCATTTCATCTGTTGACCACAAGATAAACGCTGTGTTAATTCATCTGGGTCAGTTGTCAGTTTATAGAAGGATTTCTCAACATGGTCATGTCATAATCCACAGTCGCCAACAACAGGTCATGGGGTATGGTACTATAACCACATGTGTCCACTCTGTGTGTTGTGTGTTCTGTCACCTTTTAGGCAGTAGGGGCTCATGGTAGCTGGGCAGTATCTTCAGAACTACGCTCACACGGCTGCTTGCAGCTCTCTTGCAGCACCCTGGCATCCCGGCCCACTTCTCGTCCATTCACTGCCAATACATTGAATAAAAAGAAAGTTTCTGAATGATGGACAATCTAAAAAAGAAGATAATAAAACAAACGGTTAGCTCCCATGGTATAACACTGAAACTCGCAAATTAAAGCAAATATACGGAAAACGTGAGAAGATTTGGCGTTCCACCAAATGGAAACTTCGTTTATCTGGCAGATAGTCTTAAAACGTATAGGAAGGCCTCCGTAATGCCAGAGCAGCGTAATACTCGTCGGTTAATAGAGGAAAATAGGACAACACCCAGGTTTATTTCAGCTCTGTAGCCAGGTAACGGAAGGTCACCTCTACTTGAGCAAAGTATTCCAGAGCTCTTAGTAGTAACAAACTCATGAGGTTCTTCAATGATAAAATTATAACTATTAGAAGCTAAATTCACCAAGACCTGCCTTTAATGGCATGACTATCTCTAAATTAGGAACTCAGAAACAGCTGTAAAACCAGATATAGGTTTTGACATGCTTTGCGTCACTTGATCTTTATCAATTTAATTCATATTCTCATCTAAACATCAACCTGCCTTTCAGACCCATCCCAATAGGCTACTTAAAGAAGTTTACCATACTCAACACTTCTCTACTAAAATCCTTCTTATAACAGGCTATGTACACAGCACTTTAAAGTAGCTGTAATAACCTTTCTGAAAAAAGCCCAACCTTGATCCAGATGTTAAGCCAACTATAGACCTATATCAACCTTGATCCAGATGTTTTAGCCAACTATTGAACTACACCAACCTCCATTTTCTCTAAGATTCTAGAGAAAGCAGTCACCAAACAGTTGTGTGACTTTCTGCATAGCAACAGCTTATTTGAGGATTTTCAGTCAGGATTTAGAGTTCATATAGTACAGAGACAGCACTTGTGAAAATTAGACTAATGACTCCTAATTGCATCAGACAGGACTTATCGCTGTACTTGTGGTATGTAGATCTTAGTGCTGCATTTGAACCATTGACCACCATATCTTATTACAGAGGATTGGAACATTTAATGTGGCATTAAAGGGACTGCTCTAAATGGTTTAAGTTTATTTATCAGCATCGATTCAGTTTGTTCATGTTAACGATGAATCCTCTGTGCACGAAAGTTAGTCATGGAGTCCCACAAGGATATGTGCTCTGGTCCAATACTGTTCACTTATATATGCTTCCTTTAGGCAATATTATGCGGAAGCAACTCCATAAACCTCATTTTCTGCAGATGATACCAATATATCTATCAATCAAGCCGGATGAACTAATCAGTTAGCTAAACTTCAAATGTGCGCTTCAGGATATTAAACCTGGAGATGACCTGTAATTTTCTAATGTTAAATCAGATAAAACTGAAGTTATTGCTCTGGAGACAAGCACTCCGTGATGCATTATCCAAAGAGATAGTTATCTGAATGGCATCACCCTGGCCTCCAGCCCCAACCCGGCTCCAGCACCACTGTGGGGAATTGGGAGGTATCTTTGATCAGGACATGTCCTTTATCAGGGTATGTAAGCAATCCTTTAGTAACAAGTACTTTTAAGACACTTTCTTTACTACCTTCAGAATCTTTTTTAAAACATCACGACACGAATTGCAAGTGTTAATCAGCGACCTTTCTATTATTTACCAGATTTGGACATGTATAACATAATAGAAAGGTCGCTGATTAACACTTGCAATTCAGTGTCGTGATGGTTTTAAAAAAGATTCTGAAGGTAGTAAAAAAGGTCTTAAAAAGTACTTTTAACTAAAGGATTGCTGTACATACCCTGATTAAAGGACATGTCCTGATCAAAGATACCTCCCAGATTCCTCACAGTGGTGCTGGAGGCCAGGGTGGGGCTGGAGGCCAGGGTGATGCCATTCAGATTAACTATCTCTTTGGATAATGCATCACGGAGGTGCTTGGGTCCCAGAGCAATAACTTC
>NC_045747.1:35072-35229 GCF_008692095.1 Etheostoma spectabile | reverse complement strand
TTAAACCAGTTTAGAGCAGTCCCTTTAATGCCAATTAAATGTTCCAATCTCTGTAATAAGATATGGTGGTCAATGGTATCAAATGCAGCACTAAGATCTAATAACACAAGTACAGCGATAAGTCCTTTGTCTGATGCAATTAGGAGGTCATTAGTAA
>NC_045747.1:34839-35040 GCF_008692095.1 Etheostoma spectabile | reverse complement strand
ACTCTAAATCCTGACTGAAAATCCTCAAATAAGCTGTTGCTATGCAGAAAGTCACACAACTGTTTGGTGACTGCTTTCTCAAGAATCTTAGAGAGAAATGGAAGGTTGGATGTAGGTCAATAGTTGGCTAAAACATCTGGATCAAGGTTGGATATAGGTCTATAGTTGGCTTAAACATCTGGATCAAGGTTGGGCTTTTTC
>NC_045747.1:34522-34608 GCF_008692095.1 Etheostoma spectabile | reverse complement strand
AAAACATATATCTGGTTTTACAGCTGTTTCTGAAGTTCCTAAGTTTAGAGATAAGTCAATGCCAGTTAAAGGCAGGTCTTGGTGAA
>NC_045747.1:31603-34439 GCF_008692095.1 Etheostoma spectabile | reverse complement strand
GTAGAGCTGTGACCTTCCGTTAGCCTGGCTACAGAGCTGAAAAGAAACCTGGGGTTGTTCCTATTTTCCTCTATTAACGACGAGTATTACGCTGCTCTGGCATTACGGAGGGCCTTCCTATACGTTTTAAGACTATCTTGCCAGAGAAACTCGCAAATTAAAGCAAATATCACGGAAAACTTGAGAAGATTTGGCGTTCCACCAAATTCGGAAAATTCTCGTTTTAACTGGCAAGATAGTCTTAAAACGTATAGGAAGGGCCTCCGTAATGCCCCAGAGCAGCTAATACTCGTCGTTAATAGAGGAAATAGGAAACACCCCAGGTTTCTTTTCAGCTCTGTAGCCAGGCTAACGGGAAGGTCACGCGTCTACTGAGCCAAGTATTCCCAGAGCTCTTAGTAGTAACAATTCAGGAGGTCTTCAATGATAAAATTATAACTATTAGAAGCTAAATTCACCAAGACCTGCCTTAACTGGCATTGACTTATCTCTAAATTAGGAACTTCAGAAAAGCTGTAAAACCAGATATGTTTTGACATGCTTTGCTTCACTTGATCTTTATCAATTTAATTCAATTATTCCTTCATCTAAAAACCATCAACCGCCTTTCAGACCCCATCCCAAATAGGCTACTTAAAGAAAGTTTTACCATTACTCAACACTTCTCTACTACAATCTATCTTTATTAACAGGATAATGTACACAGCACTTAAAGTAGCTGTAATAAAACCTTTTCTGAAAAAGCCCAACCTTGATCCAGATGTTAAGCCAAACTATAGACCTATATCAACCTTGATCCAGATGTTTTAGCCAAACTATGGACCTACATCAACCTTCCATTTCCTCTAAGACTTATTACGGAAAGCAGTCACCAAACAGTTGTGTGACTTTCTGCATAGCAACAGCTTATTTGAGGATTTTCAGTCAGGATTTAGAGTTCATCATAGTACAGAGACAGCACTTGTGAAAAATTACTAATGACTCCTAATTGCATTAGACAAAGGACTTATCGCTGTACTTGTGTTTTAGATCTTAGTGCTGCATTGATACCATTGACCACCATATCTTATTACAGAGATTGGAACATTAATTGGCATTAAAGGGACTGCTCTAAACTGGTTTAAGTTATTTATCAGACGATCTCAGTTGTTTCATGTTAACGATGAATCCTGTGCACGCAAAAGTTAGTTATGGAGGTCCCACAAGGATATGTGCTCTGTCCAATCCTGTTCACTTATATATGCTTCCTTTAGGCAATATTATCAGGAAGCACTCCATAAACCTCATTTTATGCAGATGATACTCACTTATACTATCAATCAAAGCCGGATGAAATAATCAGTTAGCTAAACTTCAAATGTGCCTTCAGGATATTAAAACCTGGATGACCTGTAATTTTCTAATGTTAAACTCAGATAAAACTGAAGGTTATTGCTCTGGGACCCAAGCACCTCCGTGATGCATTATCCAAAGAGATAGTTAATTGAATGGCATCACCCTGGCCTCCAGCCCCAACCCTGGCACTCCAGCAACACTGTGAGGAATTGGGAGGTATTCTTGATCAGGACATGTCCTTTAATCAGGGTATGTACAGCAATCCTTTAGTTAAAAAGTACTTTTTAAGACCTTTTTTACTACCTTCAGAATCTTTTTTTTAAAACCATCACGACACTGGATTGCAAGTGTTAATCAGCGACTTTCTATTATTTACACAGATTTTGACATTTATAACATACAGAAATGAATAGATTAGAGACAACATATCATTAACAACATATTGCACTATTTGTTTCACTTGGTAAATAAAAGTAAAACAAAACTAATAATGGGCAATGGAGAGAATGGATGGTTCCAGCACAATGGCGTTTTTTGAAGAACGATGCTAATCCAAATCCGAGATGTACCCGATTTGTTTTTACCACAAGTGAATTACTTCGCGATGTCAGGTCGGAAAAACATTCTTTAAACAGCTCTGAAATTCCTTCATTTGAGTTAATGAGTGGTGGTAACTGCAGTGTTAGAGCCTCCGCGCGCAGTGTGGGGTGGCGCCATGGCCATCCGGAGGTCAGACGTGCATGGAGCCGTAGCGTTGGCTAAAGTGGCACTAATTTGCGCGGTGGTGGTGGAGGTGCAGCCGCACAGGACAGCTGATAATTAACTGCTCTCTCTGAGCACGCATTCCATTTTAGTTTAGTGGATTGCATATGCGACCGAAAGGGTTAGCTCCCATCCAGTTGACATGATGTTTTTTTACACACCGAACAATAAGCCTGCCTGTTATTCCCTACTACAGGCTGCAGTAGTCCTTAAACTCTGGGTTGTTCACACAGTTTTCACATCAGAGAAAACTTTCATTTGCCCATAAAGTAAGGGGACCAGATTCTCAGACAAAACCCAGGGACAATTTCAGCTCAAAAGTGTATTTACCTCCAAAACAAGTAAGTTTGGACTTTTGTAAAACTTAAAACAAGGACACTAGACCTAAAACTGTTCTCATTAGGGGCTAAGCTCCCCAACCCCCCCAGGTCTGATCCTAGACCCACCCCTGTGCTACTTCCTACTCCACTCCACCTCAGGGGAATGTTTCAAGTAGAGAAAGTCCTAATCATTTCAAGATAAAAAAGTTCCTAATATTTTGAAGATAGAAAGTCTTAATATTTCAAAATAGAAAGTCCTAATAGTCCTAATATTTCAAGCTAGAAAGTCCTAATATTTCAAGAGAAAGTCCTAATAGTCCTAATATTTCAAGATAGAAAGTCCTAATATTTCCAGATAAAGTCCTAATAGTCCTAAATTGTCAAGATAGAAAGCTAATATTCAAGATAGAAAGTGTACA
>NC_045747.1:0-31578 GCF_008692095.1 Etheostoma spectabile | reverse complement strand
AGTTTCAGTGTTATACCATGGAGCTAACCGTCTTTGTTTTATTATCTTCTTTTTTAGATGTGTCCATTCAGAAACTTTCTTTTATTCAATGTATTGGCAGGTGAATGGACGAGAAGTGGGCCGGGATGCCAGGGTGCTGCAAGAGGAGCTGCAAGCAGCCAGTGTGAGCGTAGTTCTGAAGATACTGCCCAGCTACCATGAGCCCATACTGCCTAGAAAGGTGACAGAACACACAACACACAGAGTGGACACATGTGGTTATAGTACCATACACCATGACCTGTTGTTGGCGACTGTTGATTATGAAATGACCATGTTGGAGAAATCCTTCTATAAACTGACAACTGACTCCATGATGAATTAACACAGCGTTTATTCTTGTGGTCAACAGATGAAATGCGTTTCCGGGCAGTTTTACGTGCACGGACCTGATGGAAACTTGTCTAGTACAGAGGTTCCCCAAAAAGGCACTTAAACAATAGCGTGCTCAGGGTTATATTGGTTCCCCTTGTGGGGCCTGATTGGTCAGCTATACTGTTGCTGGGGTACAATCCCTGCTCTGCCTCTTCCTTCTTGCCTGTCTATTATTTTCAGTTATCATTTACTTCACAAGACAGCTATGTTCACTCCCTTCTTGTCCTGTTCTCTGAGTTATCAGACCGTCCTCGAACTTCAGTGTCCTTGGCCTCACCATCTCCTCTTCTCGTGCTCACTGTAGCTTATCTGACTAAGATAGCCCTCCTGTTCTCTCCCTCCTAGCCGTACCCCAGCTGCAAAGCATAATGTATAATATGTCACACACACACACACTCTTATTTAGTCTTTGGTTAATTCAGCATATACTTTAAGCCAGCTTTTACGTGGCCGTTCCTGAGTGCCCTGTTCATCACCACCTCAGTCATTGTATTATTTTCCCACAACCATAAATAACATTAAATAAATAGCATACGTTGTCAAATGTACATTTGAGGACATAAAGGTCCGTATCTGTCTCTCCAGGTGTTCTTTAAGTGTCACTATGACTACGACCCGGCCAACGACAACCTGATTCCCTGTAAGGAAGCAGGCTTAAGGTTTGAGACAGGAGACATCCTGCAGATAGTCAACCAGGATGACGTCAACTGGTGGCAGGTGGAGTACAAAAAACATGTGTACACATTCTTACTTTTTTGTGTTCTGTTGGTTCTAATGTATATTGCGTGTGTGTGTGTTTTACAGGGCCGTCATGTGGAGGGTGGTAGCACGGGGCTGATACCCAGTCAGATGCTGGAGGAGAAGAGGAAAGCGTTTGTCAAGAGAGACGTGGAACTGGCGCCAGCAGGTAACTGGAAAGAAAAAGAAAAATATTGTGACAATCAACAAAGTGTACTTGTGTGTTTTCCCATCTTCAGTCTTTTGCTGTCTTACACTGCCATCTGGTGGTGCAATGAAATGTCTGCAAATAAATGTAATTTATAGTAAAAGTACCAATGATCGGGGGAGATTTTGGCTACATCTACACTACTACTACTCCAGTTGCAGAACTAATCTCTGTCCACATTAACACGATTGGATCATATATAAGGTATATCACATGACCATTTACATACACTGGGCATGCGTGTGCTGGTGGAAACAGAACGTTTTTCTGATGTTACTCTGTGATTGGAAATCACACCAAAGCGATGCTGGCTGCCGACGTCAGCTGATTGGACAAACGTGTCACCGACCGAGCATGTCAGGCCGGCCCCTCCGACGGACAACGGCAAGGAACACACCGACCCGACTTGAGTCACCAACCTCGCCCGACTGTTCTGACGGCCAATTATCGCGTTGGTGTATCAGGGCCTTAAGTCCATTTAACTGATAAGACTGACTGATGAGCAACTTTGTGCCTAACCCTAACCCTAGCTTACAAGCAACCTCAGAGTCTTCGAACCAAATTGGGCTCAGCATTGTTTCCAAATTTTTAGGGGCTTTGAAACATGTGAACATGTGGCGTAAAAGTAGCATAATATATCTGTTTTTAAACCAAACTGTAGTAGTGTAAATGTAGCCTTAATAAACCAAAGGTTTATAGAAATTTCAAAATCTGCAGTATAGCCCAAGAATAATATCATGTCTAAATAAGCTGTCAACTTGAAGGAATATCAAGTTGATAGTAGGCTGGAGAAGATGACAGCAAAGCCCAGAGATGTGAGAGTCATGTTTTCCACCCACCCTTGAAGGGAAAGCTAGATGAGAGGTCCAGTAACGTCGTCTTCTCTGGTTGCCGTATAAATTATCCAAATAGTCAAAATAGTTTGGCACCAATCCCCGATAATGATTGTAAATGATGATTATCAGCTGATCTGACTTCAGTTAAAGGTGTTATGACATGGTGCTCTTTGTATGCTTTTATATAGGCCTTAGTGGTCCCTAATACTGTATCTGAAGTCTCTTTTATATAGACCGTAGTGGTCCCCTAATACTGTATCTGAAGTCTCTTTTATATAGACCTTAGTGGTCCCTAATACTGTATCTGAAGTCTCTTTTATATAGACCTTAGTGGTCCCTAATACTGTATCTGAAGTCTCTTTATATAGACCTTAGTGGTCCCTAATACTGTATCTGAAGTCTGGGGTGGAGGCTGGGGGTGTGGCCTTAATCAACTGCCACTTTGCTTGTTTGAAAGCCATGATGTCTCTCTCTCATGGGGGGTTAAATTCTCTGGGCGGTCAAAGCAGAGAAAGGGGAGGTAACCTTTCTCCTTATGACCTCACAAGGGGAAGATTCCATAAGGCCCTATCTGAGCTTTCATTTTGTGAAAGGCAGAGCAGGATACCCAGGGCTCGGTTTACACCTATCACCATTTCTAGCCACTGGGGGACCATAGGCAGGCTGGGGAACTCATATTAATGCTAAACAAAACTCATAATGTGAAATCTTCATGCCATGGGACCTTTAACTAATGCTATTCTTCATTCATGTGACAGGTAATCTTTGTACTGGTGTCGGAGGGAAAAAGAAGAAGAAAATGATGTATGTAACCACCAAAAATGCAGGTAACAAAGCCAACGTGGTTTGATTTGTCTGGCCCTTGGTTGGTAAATTATGTCATACTATTTAATGTCTACCTGTAAAACAGTGAAACTTCTTTTTACCCTCTTTTTTTCTAACTCTTCTTTCACATTGGTCTTTCCCTCTACCCTACATTCTGTCACTTGAACCTTCCTCTCTTTCTTCTTGTCTCAGAGTTCGACAGACACGAGATATTGCTTTACGAGGAGGTGGCCAAGGTCCCACCTTTCAAGAGGAAAACTCTGATTTTGATTGGTGCCCAGGGTGTGGGGCGGCGGAGACTGAAGAACAAGCTTCTACTGAGGGACCCACTACTCTTTGGCACCACCATTCCATGTATGAAGTTGAATATATATTAAAGTAGTCTATTGCTAGGCTCATTAAGGCTGTAATCCTTAAGATCTCTGTGTAAACATTATAGGGCAGGATCAAGATGATACATCTATTAGGTGCAATTTTTACATAAATTGATTTAAAAAAAATAAAAGCTTCTTAAGATGAGTGGAAATGCCTGTGGTTGCATACCTAACATGTCTGGGTTTTGGTTTCTGTCCAGACACCTCCAGAAAGCCCAAAAAGGAAGATTGCGAGAGTCGGATGTACGCCTTCACCAGCCGCAGCAAGATGGAGGCCGACATTAAGAACGGGCGCTATCTCGAACATGGAGAGTACGACGGCAGCCTCTATGGCATCAAGATCGACTCCATACATGAGGTGGTGGAGGCAGGTCGCGTCTGCATACTGGACGTCAACCCTCAGGTTTGCATATGTACCCGCACAAACACATTAAGAAGCAACCTAACACTTTATTTTAGCATGGAAATGCCCCGTAAACAGTAATAAAATACGTTCAAAGCAGGACTTAACTTCCCTGTCCCTTCTAATTCAATTCAAGTCAATTCAATTTTATTTATAGTATCAATTCATGACAAGAGTTATCTCAAGACACTATACAGATAGAGTAGGTCTAGACCACACTCCAGAATTTACAAGGACCCAACAGTTCTAGTAGTCTCCTCCAGAGCAAGCTACAGGGCCACAGTGGCGAGGAAAATCTTCCTTTTAGGCAGAAACCTCGGTCAGACCCAGGCTCTTGGTAGGCGGTGTCTGACGGGCCGGTTGGGATTAGAATGAAGAGTGGCAATAACAAAAATAGAAAAAAAATTAGTAGTTTGTAGCAGTTCTTTGTAGTAGTTCATGGCATAGCAGGACGCTGTGCGGCATTACAAGGCACAGCAGGACGTAGCAGGACGTAGCAGGGCACTGCACTTCTGTTACCCCACAACATCGTACTATCACAGTAGCATTTCTACTACTACTCCACAATGTCTACACTAATGATTTCTGTTTGTATATGCCATGGGGGTGAGTAGAACGTGGCACTAACTCTTTTACCAGTTTTGGATCACTAGTGGTGTATGGTGATGTGGGTGGATAAATAGTCTGCAACGTCATATACCTTTGTAGAAAATGTTGTCTGTGTTTTTGCTTCATTGGTATCATTGGAAATAATGTGAAGGCTGTGTTTTTGTGTGTCAGACTGGTTTAAACAACTCCAATGGTGTCTGCCACCACTGTTTTGTAACACCACCACCGGCGTGTGTGTTTCTTAGCACAAAACGCTGCAGTAGAGCTGCTCAGAGGCCAGCAGATCAGACCGGGGCTCCCAGGTGTGAATGTGACAAGCTGTTGTTGCAGAAAAGAATTTGTTCTCAATCTGCTTACCTCGTTCAATAAAAAAAATATGAAAATAAAATTGTGTCAGTTAAGGGTCATGTGACTGCTCAAAACCATCAACTGACATTGTAGCAGAGTTCACAGTTAGCCAGTCAGTGTTAGCAGCTGGGAGTCTCCACTTGTTTGAACTCTCCAAGTGTGTTTGTGTGTTTGTGTGTTCCTGTTGTATTCCAGTCCCTCAAAGTGCTGAGGACCTCGGAGTTCTTGCCCTACGTGGTGTTCCTTCAGTCTCCAGAGTTTGAGGTGCTCAAGGCGATGAACCACTCTGCCGCAGATTCAGGGGTGGTTCCTAAGGCGCTGACGGTAAGGAACACTTGTTCAATTCTTTATTTCTTTCTTTCTTTTTATTTTGATGAAGCCGAAGCTTGTTATTTGTCACACCCCTCATTCAACTCTAAATAGTTCCTGTGTATTTTGTACACGTACCATATATGTATCATTAAATATTTTATATTAGATATTGATAGCCAGATATACAGTGATTTTAAACACCTACCAATAGGGATGGGCAATAATTCAATATGATAATTTATCGTTTTTTAATGGAATCATATTGTGATGAAATCATATCAAGATGTTGTGATATACAAATACATTGTCTCAATTAGCACATACTATCGCAATTTTCTAGGAAAATCTGTTATGAAACATTTTGAGAGAATATCATTTGAAGAATTGCTGATTTGTTTTAACATCACATTATTTTTTGCATGTATGTAAACATAGTCAGTATATAGCTGAAAAGAATATTAATAATTAAATAAATAAATAATATAAATCTGTAATTTCACTTGAAACTGTTAACAAAATTAATGATGATTTTATGTATCTAAAATGTCCTTTACATATTTTTGTTTGTGAAAGCACCAGTTTTTAACCTTACAATATTGACATTGATATATTTGGTCAAGATTATTGTGATATCTGATTTTCTTCATATCGCCCTGCCCTACTTACCAAACATATTTTTTTCCATTTTTCACCAAACAACCCATCCCAGTACAGTCAGGATAATAACCCACTGTCACAATCATCTCTCTTCATCCTCATATCCTTTCAATGAAGTGTTTTATACACTTTTTAAAACTTGATCATGTTTTAGAACCGGCTCCAAACCACTCTATAAAGTCCCCCCACAGAGAGTGCTGCACAACATTTTTAGAGTTGTTCATACACGTGTAGAGACAACTAACACATTTTAAGCTCAAGAAGGAGTGAACCACTCAATATAAACTGGAAATAGATCAGAGAAAAGGTCCTGAGATTACAATAACAGTCTAATAAGAACACGCCATAGCAAGTCATGTGTCTTTGCGTTTCAGGATGAAGAGCTGCAGAGGACGTGCGATGAGAGCACTAAGATCCAGGCGGCCTGCGGTCACTACTTTGACCTCAGCATCATCAACGACAACTTGGATGAGACCTACCGCACCGTCAAGGTTGCCCTGGAAACAGTTTCTAAAAACCCCCAGTGGGTCCCCGTCACCTGGGTTTTCTAGATGGAGGGTGTGGAGGGCAGAGTAGGGAACATAAGGAAGAAAACAGTGGCACTGTAATCAATGGAAGTTCTTATTTAGATTAATAACAGAGATTAAATCTGACCGTTCAAGTTGTCTTGCTAAAGTAACTGCTTTGTAGGAAAATAACAGGATTTTATTTTTTTCAAAGGGTGTGGATTAGACGTCCGGTATTCATACAGGATTTTAATTTTCTGTGTAGGGAGGATAGAAAAGAGGGAATAAAAAGAGGTGAAAAAGGAAAGAAAAGAAAGATGAAATTGTGAATGTGTTGAAGAAATTCACAGATTTTACCTGAACAGTGTGTGTGTGTGTGTGTGTGTGTGTGTGTGTGTGTGTGTGGAGACTTTTTGTATGTTTTTAAATTATTTGTGCCATTACTGACAATGCTCATCATTTATATTTCATGATTGGGGAGATTAATCTCAAAGCTATGGGGGTTAGTAGAAGTTGTTTACTACACCTGATGCATTGATCATTTTAAACACCCATCATGACTTAGAACAGAGACCACAAAGATATCTTCAAACTGCTCATCAGCAGTCCAAAATCCCAAAGGTCTTCAATATACAACAGCATTAAATGAAAAAAGTCAGCGATTTCTAATATTTTTTAACCAAAACATTTTTATGGCCACTTATTTGACTATTCTTTTCTGCCATAAGCATTAATAGCTTCAACGCAGTTGTAAGTTATCATAAGAACAACACATGCAACGCCTCAGTTGCTGTGTAAAGCACGATGATGCAGAAGCCACAGATTTCCTAATTTTAAATTATTTTTTATTAGAGAATGTTTTACTGGCCAAATTATGTTAACAACAACAAAAACCTCACTGTCCATCCGTTCTCTGTCCTTTGTGCGAGCATAGGCCACATTTCTTATCCTGTTCTTTATTTAACCCTTGTGTTGTCTTCACTTCGAAATTGAAAATCAACACTTTTGTTGACGCTTATTGGTGTTTTTAACTTTTTATGTTGTTTTCCCCTTTTTAAACACTTTTGATGCTTTTTTTCAATGTTTTATCACTTTTTTAACACTAACTTATTAACTTTAGTTTTACAGTTATTTTTGGAATTTATGGCCAAACCTCATCTATAGGAAATTATAACTAATGTATGAGTTAGAAAAACAGAAATTAGGAATTATTTTGACTAAAATTAAAGGAATGTATGTTGATGGATAATCACAGACTGGAATATGTCAATTACTTATTCAATTTACTCAATAATATTGCGAAACCACTTCAATTTTTTCTCTCCAGATGCTATAAAATTGAATAAGACACCCCAAAATAAATGAAAGTAGAGATTTGTACTTGCCCAAGAACGTTGTGTGGAGTCAATCATGTTATTTTGGGTAATTACAAAGAACAGTGATATAGGAAAACAGGTCAATTTGACCCAAGGACAACATGAGGGTTAACGCAGTCACACAAACACGCATTCCATTCTAAGAACACAAACAACTACCCAGGTAATGAAAAGGCAGATAGGCCTACAATACACATCACTATCTTAAAGTCAGTTGTCATATAGTAGTCAAAGAAAGAAAGAAAAAAAAAACATCTAGAGTCATCTCGGGGGGGTCCCATAGAAAATTGGTTGTAAGTACTGTAGTGTCATCACATGTAACAAGCAGGTCACCGTAGAAGACCTGATAATTCAGTGTGAAAGTCCACTCAGGCAGAGGGTTATCAGTTTTTTTTAACAGAATACTGGAAGGGCTCAAGGTCTACTGCATCTTACTTCAAATGGGTGTCAATGTTTGGCATTGTTAGCCAAAAACAACTGTGAACTTATTGTCCCATTACTGACTAAGCTAAGCTAACAAACAAGACCAGGAGTTTGGTAACTGACCCTTGTCAATCTTGTTGGCTCCAACAACTTTATTTTCCCTTTTTTATTGAATCAAATGGTGTACAACGGTGACCAACAAACATAGCATAGGGGAAATAGAACAGGGTTGAATCTTAGCAGTTAGCTCACCAGTTTTCAACAATTACTGATTCCTATTTTGTAAAGATGTGCAAATTAACCTTGCTGTACCCCTTTGTGTTGTGACTAGGCAGGTAGTGGCAGATGCACCTTATCAACCACATAATGGTTTAATAACTTGTTTTAAGGTATATCAGAGTGCGTCCCATGTCACAGAACAACCTGGTCTCACGCCAGTTCGTAAAATGGTCACGTTATTTTTGATTTATTGATTTGTGTAAGTCATGATTTTCTCGTTTATTTTGTGTACATGTCACAATTTTTGAACGTGAACATTTCACAAACAGCCATGATACTGGGCTGCTCTGGGGCCACCACATGGAAAAATTCAGATACAGTTTTATAGTTAATATAATTGGATTACTTAGCTCAGTTTCCTCACATTTGAGACAGACATTTGTGTTAAACAACATGTAAAATGCAATTGTTCAATATGTTTTAAAAGGTAAAATAAAATATAAATGTTAAATCTACATATCAAATCAAAATCAACATATTAACTCTAAATCTAAACTTAAATGTTAAATCTAAACGTTGAATCTAAATGTAAATGTTTAGACAATATGGGAATAGCCTACTCTATTCTTTGTTCGACCTGCTGATCCACAGCCGGGGGCGTGGTCTATTAGCATATTTTCTAAACATTTAGCTTTACATTAAACATTTGGATTTAGATTGAATATTTATAATAAACATTTAGATTTTTACATTTAAATTTACTATTTAGATTTAACATTTTCATTTAGTTTTAGATTAGTGCTGTCAGTTAAACGCGTTATTACGGCGTTAACGCCAACCCATTTTAACGGTGTCTTTTTTGTTATTGCTAGATTACCGTTCTTTTTTTTCTAGCAAACTTTTTTTTTTTCACGTGCTGTTGCAACAACTAGTAAACGTAAGTAAAACTATAACACCCACCGGATCTAGCTAGACCAGAACCACAACAACGGGCACGCCGCACACATGCCGTCTGGGCTCGTGAGCCGGCCAAAGAGTAGTAACGTTGTGTTCTGAGTGGACGGCGAGCGTGAGACGCTGAAATGGACGGCGATAAGATTCTGGATTTAAAGTTTCCTTTTTAAAAGTTGCCAGATGTTCTACTGATCAGACCAACGGGATCTGTGGGTTTGGTCGTTGTGAACTGAGCTATCATCATCGCAGCTGATGCTGATTTCTAGTGTGTGTGTGTGTGTGTGTGCGTGTGCGTGTCTGTCTGTCTGTCTATATATATAACATAATATATGTTTAAAACACTACAGTAGGCTATATGCCGATGTTTTCAATAAAAAAACATTTGCACAAAGCAGCTGAGCCACCTTTCATGTTGATCAGAGCATTAAAATGAGAAAAAAAATAATGGGACAAAAAAGAAATGAAGGGACATTTACAATAGATAAAAATGTGTGATTAATTGTGATTAAATATTTCAATTGTTTGACAGCACTAGTTTAGATTTAAACTTTAAAGATTTAGGTTAAACATAAAGATTTAAATTTATTGTTTAACTTTTTATATTAATTTTATGAACATATTGTTGACAATTGCAAAGAGCTTGTTTTACACAAATTTCTTTCTTAAATAAAACAAAAATTTAAAATGTCCTAAATGTGATGAAAATTAGTTAAAAACCAAACTATATCAGCTGTAAAATTGTATCTGAAGTTTTACATTTTACATTCTATCGTTCGTAATTTTCACTTTTTAAATTTAGTAGTATTTTTAATTCTCTTTTTAACTGAGCTGGTAGATAACATGTAGGTGTGAGATTCCTGCTTAGTATTTACAGTATGTGCCACTTTAGTGAAAACTTTGAGAATGTCATCAGTTAAGACATTTACACAGTTGCCTACAAGTGAACTATTCAATTCAATTTTATTTATAGTATCAATTCATAACAAGAGTTCTCTCGAGACACTTTACAGATAGAGCAGGTCTAGACCCCACTCCAGAATTTACAAGGACCCAACAGTTCTAGTAGTTTCCTCCAGAGCAAGCAACAGGGCCACAGTGGAGAGGAAAAACCTCCTTTTAGGCAGAAACCTCGGACAGACCTAGACCCAGACCCAGGCTCTTGGTAGGCGGTGTCTGACGGGCCAGTTGGGATTAGAGTGAAGAGTGGAAATAACAAAAATAGTAGTTTGTAGCAGTTCTTTGTAGTAGTTGATGGCATAGCAGGGCACTGTGCGGCATTACAAGGCCCAGCAGGACGTAGCTGGGCACCGCAGAGTGTAGCAGATGAACATGGCACCGCAGAACCAGAACAGAACTGAAGCACTTCCTAGTATAGGTGTGAAAGTATGAAGACCATTTCAATTTTAACAAATTTGTGTTCATTTTGTTTTTCATAAGATTTTCAAATGTGTTGTGAACTCGTGGGCCACCGTACATGTGACGCTGTTCATGGTGCCAACTGCAGAACAAGAGCTGCTTGTTTGTACTCAGATTTTTTTATTGTGGCAGCTACTGGATATTTTGATGTACATGAGAGATGAAAAGATGTTTGTCAAGTACAAATACTGGGGAAAAAAGCAACCCTCAGATCAGTTGTTTTCAGCCGCATTAGGAGACATTTTGAGTGGCTCAGTCTTTGTAAACTGACAAATGACATTTATATTTATGCTCTAGTTTTTAAAAGTGGCTTGAAAAATAGCAGATATTTGTCTGGCAGCTATATTGGGATTTCTGGAGTGTTTGGTGTTGAGAAACACATTTGTTTGTTGCTCTGTCAAAGACATTCCAAAACCTCACTGTCCTTTTTCTATAAAATCTCATGCAATAAAACCATTTTTGTTACGGTATCTTTACTTAAAGACTATTTTATATTAATGAACGTTCATTACATTCAAGCCATTGCCAAATGAATCGCTACAAGGCTGATTAAGACTATCAGCTCCACACAACTCTCTCGGTATTTCTCAGCATAGCTGTGTTTACAAAATGGTGTAGTCCGGTAATTTGCATCCAGAAGCTTGAGTCATGCATGAAAAAGGAAACAACAACAGTCAGCTTTGGGGACGAAGAGGACATGATAAGATAACCCCTTCATCGTGTTTTTTTCATACTCCGTGAAGGTGGTGCCTGATCAGCGGCTTGTATCATGTGGACGCGCCAACATTGTTGTTGTCATTACTTAGAATGTGACACAAACCTCACACTATAGCTTGAATGATACATATTCATTACATGCACACATTTAAGTACAGCCGTAAGTCTTATCCGTTTGAATAAATGAAATACTGTATGAAATAAGTGGCTTGCACGTGTAGACTTATATGTGCCAAATATACTTTTGAAGGGGTGCATTCCAAAATGGTACATATCAAGAGCGCATTCAAGATTAAAAAAGCAACCTTAAAGGGATACTCCAGTGATTTAACATTGCGATTCCGTAAAGCTAGGGAACTCATAGAAGCCAGATTTAAACAAGAATGGTCAAAATTGGAGCAGCAGAGGCGGAGATATCCTGACTTTTATTATGGGTCAAGCTATTGTTTAGGCTTTAGAAATTTCTCTCAGAGCAAAAACTACATACACATTTGACAGGCCAAGTAATACTCATGACCCAGGATGTTGATGTGTAAATCCATGGAGTGCTCCTTTAAGTTCAATAGACTGCATTTAAAATTAAATCCTTAAACAAAATTTACAGTCACACATGGCTGTAAAAACGGACAGGGAATCTTGAGCTTGAACCTTGTAATTTAGTTGTCGGACTGACGATTGTTCATATTTCTGTCTATACTGAATAAATAATTGATTTTGATTGATCCGCAATTGTCTTTCTTTTTTCATTGTGCTTACAATTGTCAGACATTGTGCATTATAATAATGTGTTATACATGTTACAAAACAACAAGGTGGCCCAAGTAGCAGAACTCGGGTGGTAAAGGTGGGCTGGACATAGTTGTTTTAGATTTATGTCTTCCCCTTGTCCTTTGTCAGATCTTTGTGTGTGTTTGTCTCCTGTTCCTGTCGGTGTGCTAAACGTTCTGAGCACACCGAGCAGGGCTGTGGAACCCTTTTGTGTTTCAGAGGTTTCCTTTTTGTTTTAGTGGTCTGAGCCCGGGGATGTGGGAACGTCAGTAGCAGCAAAGCGCTACGCGGTTCACAGGACTGTGGAACCCTATTGTTTTTCAGATTTTTCCTCCATTATTATTCTTCTCCGCATAAAACTCCCGCTGCAGCCTAAACCCTACATGGTGGTGGTGTGCCATTTTCAGGACTGGTCCAAAACGCCACAAAGACCTCAGACGCAAAAATTGACCTACATCCACCACTAGGTGGCGGTATAACAGAAAAAAAACATTAAAAAACTTTATATCCATGTTTTCCCTGGACCTGACTGGATCTTGGTATATAGGCCACGCCCATTTTCGCCTAGATTTTTATGCATACAAAATTGCGATTTATCGAAAACCCACTATTTCGAACTCCTCCTAGACGTGCCATGCATCTGCACAAAACTTGGCACATAGCATCTCCAGACCGACCTGACAAAAAGTTGTCAGGAACTTTAATAGAATCAAAATTGCGCATATTAACCATAAACAAATTTGTAGAGCTAACTATGAAAACACCAACTTTGCCATATTTTGGCCAAAATAAATGCTGTCAGAGCCAAACTTTTGATTATTCTTTCGGATTACACTCTGAGGCTCTTAAACACATTTCACTAACTAACATTGGCCACTAGGGGACGCTACAATCACAAAAAGTGTATATCTCATGAACCGCTCATCCCATTTTTACAAAATTTGATGGGTACCATCTAGGTCCAGTCCTGAGACGCCCCTTACAGTGGGCATTGATTTGTTCAAGTAGGCGATGCCTATAGGACCAAGTTTGGATTAACCACTTACATTTATGTGAATTACAGGAAATTAACATGTACAATGTAAAATGGGTAGTTGACCTGACTTACCAAATATTGCACATGTGGACCACTATGGGGCGCTGCAATGATGTCAATCTTGTTTCTGTCTATAACTCCCACAATATACTGTACATCAAACATAAAAAATCTTTACATCCATGTTTTCACTAAATCAGGCCGAGTCAAGGGATATAGGCCACGCCCATTTATACTTAAAGTTTTTTTTGCAATATCGCGCTAAGCACAAAACCTACTTTTTTCGAACTCGTCCTAGGCCGTGCAACAGATCTGCACAAAACCTGTGTTACGACTGGGGTCGTATTTGTTGTGTCGCTGTGTGTGGGTGTGCATGTCCTATTTTTTTCTTTATGCAAATAGGCTGTGCCAGTGCTCAAAGCTGATTGGTGGAGGCAGCGGAGTCCGATCTGGAATTGGTGGCAGCTGCGCACCACCGTCTATATAATGGAGCAAGATGGCGATCGTCGGAGAGAGACAGAGGGAAGCCAGCAGGCCGTCTCCGTTTCTCCTCGCCTCCCAACCTGCCACACTTTGTTTCTTTGCTTGTGTAAAGTTCAGTTCCTAATTGTACGGGTGGACCTTTCAATGTGTTTAGTTTTCTCCTGTTTTGTTTAGTTAGGAAGGTAAGTCATTGTTATTCTTTTGGGCCCTTATGGTTTGTTAGGTTATCTTATCTTACTTTCAAGACAGGGTTGTTTTTGTTTGTTGTTTTAATAATAGGCCACCCTACAGTTTAGTTAGTTTTGTTTCTTTGTTTACTTAACCTTTATGTTGAACACATATAAATGATATGATTGTGTCCAATAAAAATATTGGGACCTACATATATGTTTTGTGGCTGCTTGGGGGACGGGGAAAATGGGGCAAGTTAAACCGCTTTATGTTGCGTCCTAGGCACCCCTAGACTGAGGCATAACACCTGGTAGGTACCATCTCCAGATGGCGTGACAAAAAAATTGTATAAATAATTTTGCTACGTTAACGTGTGCACATTTGACAACCAAACAAATTTTCTGTTGTAAACTACCAAACACATATTATATCCTGGCTAAATTAAATGTCATCAGTAAAAGACTTGAGAGCAGTATTTGACATCTCTCCCTGATGCTCTAATCCAAATGTTGCAAAGATTGGCCTTTAGGGGGCGCTATAATCAACGTTTGTTGGTTTTGTCAAAAAACTCAATGCATTTCAATGGAAAATTTGCATTTGCAATACCTTTGTAAGTTAATAATATAACTAGTGGAAACACACTGTCTTTGGAGCTAAAAGCTAACAGTGGCCCCGTTCCGCTGATGTCTTTTTTTTTTTTTTAAATGTTTATGTGGAATTGTTGTGTGTGTAATATAAACATATGTCTGTGAGATTTGTGTTCCGTTTTCTTTATTTGTTCTTATGGTCCTACAACCTTTTAACATTCAAGTGTCCTCATTGCAGTGCATCAAAAATATTCTAATAGCCCTGGTTTTCCTGAAAAGAAATGATGGTCATAGATTGAATATGGACAACAGGGATGATGTTTTCCAAGCTTTTGTAGAAAATGAAAGCAGACGGACCAGGGGTCAGTCAGTCCCTGCGGTTCACGCCTCTCAATATTTCCTGACGTTTGCCTCTCCGCGTTACGTTTCGGGTTCCGCTATCACAAGCTCCCCGGTTCGCCAATGCCAACTGGCGTAGGGAGGCTTGGACCCTGTGGTAACTGCTTGCAGTTCTAGTTTTTTTGTCATTAAATCCTAAACACTCTCCTGCCTTCCTGCCTATCTCTGCGTTTGGGTCCTCACTTCCCTACAACCATCACAGCCAAATTACCCAGAAAGCCAAGTGGGCTAAACATTTCCCATTCAAAGCATATCAGCTTTGAAAGCATCTTTGTTCACAATCATGCATTGGAAATTACAAGGATTTCAGCTATACAGTGTGATTGCTAGATATGGTATCCTAAGGCAATTTGAAAAGAGCAACAAATTGGTGCTGGGTGCTGTACTTGAGTCAGAGGGGAGTCTTTAGAGGTGATGAACAAGTAGCTCTCTCTTCTCTGTCAGTCTCATGGCATGGCGTGGAAAATGCATCTGCTCTGCTCTTTTGCGTAGAATTTCCAAAATGTCATGTGTTAGAAGTCCTCCGCAGTGAAAGAATGGAGACAGTGGGATCCTGACACTGACCTAACTACATGTCCTATGTTATGTGTGCAGGCTGAAACACCATCAAAGTGCCTGTAGCTAGCTAAAAACATTAGCAAGTCCAAGGATTATTCAGCAGCTCGCTGTTAGCAAGCTTATGTCAATTATGTGTTAGTAAGCTAAGGCACTTAAATCTTTCTGATTTATCCACATTCCACTATAAAGAATGTTGCATTCTGTGTAAAAAAATGCAGCTTTAGCTTTACTCACAGATGTGTAACTTGTTTAAAATACAAGGCATCTTGATGACACCAATGCTCCACCTCAACCTTCAGCCATCTTGCCATTAAGAGCCAGGCAGCCAAATCGATTCACTTATGGATTGTGGGGTTAGGGGAAGGTTTTTCAAATCGATTCTTAACCCTGTAATCAATGCTTCTTTTTTTAATTAATGATTTACCTAAATATTTATGGTTTATATGGTACGGTGACATCCTATCCGCTTCTACCAAAACAGACTGAAAGTAGAAAATGGTGAAAATCTATCTTATATTCTTCTTAACAAATGACTGACTGACTGATGTGGTGTGCATTCGTTTTAGAAAACAATTACTTTTTAGAAATGTCTCATGATGTCTTGACTCTAGAAGTGTAGTAATACTAATATTCAACTTTTGTTTTGTTAAAGAAGGCAAAGAAAATCACAATCAATACTATCAAATCACAATAATTCTGGAATGGCAATAAATGAAAATCACAGAACAGTAGTAATACTGTGCACATCCCCTCCAGCGAGGTGCAGGGCAAAAAAGGGGCAGGATACAACTGAAAAGCTACGTCCACCTATGCCATGCTATACCCTGTAACGCCCTGCTATGACATGAACTACTACTACTACCATTTTATTCACTGTTCCATTATCTTTACCGTGACTGTTGTTGCCTCTGTACATCACCCCCCCAACAGGCCCCGTCAGACACCCCCACCAAGAGCCTGGGTCTGTCCCAGGTTTCTTCCTAAAAGGAGTTTTTCCTTACCACTGTCGCACTGTTGCTTGCTCTGGAGGAAACTACTAGAACTGATTGGGCTTTGCAAATTATAGAGTGTGGTCTAGACCTCTAGATTTGTAAAGTGTTTTGAGAGAACTTTTGTTATAATTTGACACAATAAATAAAATTGAATTGAATCTTGGTGACACCCATGCTCAACCTTTTTTGACTCTGTGACTACACTATCATACCATCTAAACAATCTTAATTATTTTAATTACCCAGCTAAGTGGCAGCATTAGGGGCTGGTTTGTACATTATTCGAATGGGAGTGCAAGGACGTGTGGTGTCTGGTGTTTTTTTTTACCCCCATCCTGCCTGGCCTTCACCCCTCACTTTAACTAGCTCCTCCTCTGCAGTGTAGTGCTATTTTTTAAGGGAAAAGCCTTGTTGGTGGATAGCTTTTAATCTGTCTTCTCTTCCAAACGTTTCTCTCCATTCTTCATTCCTACCTCATCTACCTCATCTCTCTCTCTCTCTCTTTTTTGGATTATTTTCTCAGTCTACCTCAGTATTTTCTGTATTTGCTGCTTTCTCCATCCTGCAAAGTTCTGCACAGTGGGGCCTCAGCTCTCCTCTGCTATGTGGTGGTGGCCACTTGGTGTTTTCAGCTGTGTGCTGCTGCTGCTGGCGGCGGTCGTCCTCTTCTTCCTGACCACCAGGAAACGCTACAAGGTGTTCAGCGAGAAGTGCTTGAGGCCTCCAGGACCCTTGGTCACAAATAGCAAGCAGAGGGACCACAGGCTGAAGAGAGGTAAAAGAAAGCTTGCTTCTTGTTTCTTGAGTCTTGAATTTAGATGATTGGCAGATACTGTACTGTCCTGTCTACCAGAGCTTTGTATGAAGCGGGATTTTTTGCTAGGTACTTGGAAACACAGACCCTTACGCCATAGCCTGACGTGAACTTCTCAAAATATTTGAAAACATGCCGCAGCAACGCACACCGCTCTGTCGTGGCTTGGTAGCGTTATATTTCCACCAATTCATATCCTGGTTCTCCTTCTCCATAAACAGCTTAAAGTCAAGGGGATTCACTTTTCCTGCAACAGATGTCCCACAGGGGTCTCCCCTACTTTGTTTTTCTCACTATGGCTTTAAAGTAGGTACTTGCTCCGAAGGTAATCGCCGTCATTCTCTCACACTCTCCACACACACACACACACATGCCGGCCCTGCTATTGTCTTAAAGACAATGGCGCACTTACATAGGTGAAAGCTCTGCGTGGAGCCTCTGTAGAACCATAATCACGCTTTATCCTTCAACATCCCAATAATTGACAAAATAATCACTGGAGGTTCGGCAGTCATTCCCCCAATTACACACAACATACAAGTATATTTTTGACATATGCTGGTGAGAGAGATCCCTTGGAAGTGTTTGGAAGCTTGGAGAGAGACTAAAGGAGTCCCTCCAGAAAAACGTGAATGTGTGATTGCATTATTTAACGCATAATCAGCCAAAGTCTGCATATTTATGCGGGGGCTGCATTTTTTCATATACGCCGCAGCTCAAATTGCAGATTTCCACGCAAAATAATGCAGGGCTTGCATGATTTCATAATCCCTGCATTTTCCTTGCAAAAAAGTCACATAAATCTTAGCAGAAAATGGAAAATGTTACGTTCAGTTCCCCCAAGAGCCGCCATTTTCCCATGTTGCCATGGGAACGTTATGAAGTGACGTAATCATTCGACAAGACAAACAGTCTCTTTTTCATCAAACCAGTTAGTTTAGCTATTTATGGTCCTCAGAGGAACCATTACAAGGACCTTGCTCATCCTTTTCTCTCACTGTTTTCACTTATTCAGTTAAACATCTTGAAATCCAAGCAGATGGATTGACTTAGAGACTTAGACAGACTTTATTGCCATTCAACTGCACATTCACAATATACAGTTGAGCGAGATTACGTTGCAAGGCTCCAAAAAGGTATAGAGATAAGTTTGCAATAAAAAGTGTGCAGTATAAAAATTCATATAAGACCATTCTATCTATTGCAAATATCAGTAGCAGCAGGATGTATTGCAGTAAACAATGAAATGCCCAACATAAATTTAAAGTTACTTCACAGTGTCCATTGATTGGCACAGAAGTGCATACAAACATTCCTTGTCCCCACATGGTGTATTCAAATGACTTTGACAATCCCCTGACATTTCCTCTAGCACTATAAGTAAACCACTATTGAATGGATTGTTTGGGAAATTAAGTTCAGACATTTATGTCATCAAAGAGGATAAATTAAAATTATTTTGGTGCTCCTGAGTTTTCCCATAACACAGGTGCACAGAAATATATTTCAGTTCAGAAGTTGGTAAAAATTGTCTTTCTGGGGAAATTTTTGCTGCTGAGTGTGCATGAGTGAGGCCTTCTACATGTCTGTGCCCTTCAGAAGACAGATTTTCAGGCTGATATGACCTGGACGCATTTGCAGCCATTATTTCTTGTTATTCACTGCAGATGCAGTCTATGTAAGTTGTGATGCACAATCTTGATGTTCAAGATGTCAAGAAAGTTCTTGGGACCCGCCTAACAACCTTCCCTTTTTAAACTACAATCTGTGCACCCCTGCAGGGTTTCTTGTGGACCGCGTGCCCCCGGCTCTGGATGCGGTGGTGATAGGCAGCGGGATTGGAGGTTTGACAGCAGCAGCGCTTTTGTCCAAAGCCGGGAAGAGGGTTGTAGTTCTTGAGCAACATGATCAGGCTGGAGGCTGCACACACACCTTTCACAATAAGGGATTTGAGTTTGACGTGGGTAAGAATGTAAAGTACTTTGTACATGGTAACACACACACACACTTACATACAGAACATGGTATGGTAAAGAATCTACTCATTCTAATGGCGTTTTTCTACTGCATGGCATATACTAACCCTAACCCTAACAATAAACATGAGCAAAGCTTTGAGTTGATTGGTTGTGGATATTTATACAATTCATTGATCTACATAATTACATATCACATATCATATTAGCAACAGACAAATTACAATTTTGTGCTCTTAAACTACATAATTTGTCTCCACAAATGAACATAACATAATGTTAAATGTTGTTTTACATGGTAGAGACATGTCAAAGATGCATTGTTTAGTAAGCAAACTGCTTATGCGATTTTGCTAACATGACTACTAACAACACTGCATTATATCCAAGCAGCTCACTTAGATTATTACACTGGCCCTCGGTATATTGCTCTTTTATTAGCTTTTATTAAAGTTATTAGCCAACACCGGTATCAAGCATCCACCTTTCAAGTTAATTAGATATTTTATAGTGTTAAACACATTATTGAAACATGTAAATATCTGTCAAAGAGACAGTGGGTATACTGTTATATCCACCTACCTCAGATTTACAGCATAAGCACCCTGTTCTATCATTACTTTGTATTTATTACAGCACCATATCTAGTGAGTACAGTATATGGAGTTTTGCCTCATTTGTTATCTGAAGTGCTTTTCAGCTCTATTCATGTAATTCAGCTGTGCTTTGTTTTTTGCTAAAAAAAAGTCATATTTTTTGTGTTCTATTTCTAAAATTCTCATATTTCTACTAAATGATTTATGAATGTTAGTAATAATGGACAATAAACAAGATTTTTAATATTACTTAAATACTGTAAGATTACTGCCGTTTGAGACATTAAAAGGCAAAACTATAATACAATGTGATTATCTCAATACTAAAGGACTTCACCTTTGCAATAAGTGACTGAAGAAAACTATGAATTCTAAAGCTTTGCATAAATGAAGTGGACTTAACCACACCTCTGCCACCGCCAGGTATCCACTACCTGGGCCAGCTTCACGAGAACAGCCTGCTGAGGGTTGCTCTGGATCAGATTACAGAGGGACAGTTGCAGTTCACACGGCTGGAGCAGCACTTTGACACACTGATCCTAGGTCAGCCTGACCAGTGCAGGTATGCCGCATAATGACATCATGATTCTGGTGCAGTTAAATAATGTTTTTCTTTCAATGGGTGTCTTAATTTGCTCTCTTTACCAGGAGTAATAAAATACAATTAACAAAATCTGACCATGACATGAATTATATTTCTTACTAATACATCTCAAGGCTCCTATGTCCTCCATGTTTGAATGTTTTATTTTTTAAAATATTTCCAAACTTTTAAGAGTATGGGGCCATGACTCCTACTCGGCTTTGAACTAATCAAAACATTTCTCTGGCCTTCCCTATACTTTTATGTCTTTTTCAGGGAGTACCATATCCATGCAGGGAAGACTGAGATGGCAGATAGCCTGAAGCAGCAGTTCCCAGGAGAGGAGGGGGCCATTGATGAGTTCATGAGATTGATGAAGGTAGGGTGGTAATGGCTATCATGATGGAATGATGGATGAGAAGGTCAAGAAGGGAAGAAAAGAGGAAGTAGGCAGAGGTTCTTTAAAGAAGATTGTTTGTTGGCAAACCTTTCTTTGATACAATGAACATTTGGTGTGCCACAAGGCTCAGGCTTGAGTCCGCCAATTTTCTGTCTTTTGTGCTACCACTAGTATTGTGAAGGCAACTTTTAGCACCCATCTTTCTCTTTGTTTAACACAATGTATGCATACAATTTTTCACTTTTTAGGGAATTTGGAAGTTGATGTTCTGTCTGTGAATGACCTTGACTATTATAATCCCATCAAGCAACTAAAAAGAGAACATCTTGAAATAGATGAAATGGTTAGCAATATGACAGATTTTGCAACATTCTATAATAAACATTTGTTGTCCCTTATTGGAAAATGAGACTTTCAAGCTGAAGTCATTGTGGTGAAGAGGCGTGTCATTTAGGGCAGTGATTCTCAAATGGGGGTATGCATACCCCTATGGGGTAGTTTGGGGTACTGCAGGGGGTACACGTTTTTTGTTTTTGTTTTTTTATTTGAAAGTTATGCATGACTCCTAAATTAATTATACATTATAATTATAAATTAATTTAATGATTTTTGAAATGAAGTAGTTAAATGTTTTTCATTTAAATTATTATTAAGTAAATCAGACACAAATGGCGAAGCGTTGTGTTGTGCCTCTTTATATAGTTAGGCCTTTTTTTTTGCTGCTCAGGGGGTACTTGGACGGAAAAAGAATTCTATGGGACTACATTGTTGTACATGACTTTACTGACAAAAGTTTGAGAACTAGTAATTTAGGGAACTCCGATACCGGTATAGTCAGCTCCAGTACAATTTGTCCCAAGGGTTTACTTTGAAAACAATAAAGGCAGCTTGCTGTCAGCAACCACAGTACTTTTGCATTTCTCACATTGAGTATATTGTTGATTCTGATTGATTAATGGGCTTGTATGTCTTCCACTCACAGTTATGTTCACGGCGGACGCCACTTATTGCCATCTTGAAGATCATACCTTATTGGCTGGCAAACTTCCTGGCTCGAACCGGCCTATTAGATTGCATATCTTCAGTGTTCCGCCTAGCAACAACCAGCCATTCTGAAATAATGTCAGGCCTCACACAGAACAAGGACCTGCAGGCACTGTCAGCCTACCTGTTCTATGGTGATGTACCTACACACTCACATGCATCACAGATCACACACATGCTGTACATCCTTCTAAATGTTGTGTTTTGCATCACTTTAGGTGTCCCTCCTAAAGAGTCCAGCTTTCTCATCAATGCTCTTCTTCTTCACCACTACAAGCGTGGTGCGTACTACCCACAAGGGGGTGCCAGTGAGTTTGCCTTTCACATCATCCCTGTCATTCAGCAGGCCGGCGGTGCTGTGTTAGTCAGGGCTCCTGTACAACGCATCCTGCTCAACCAGCAAGGGAAGGCCTATGGTGAGAAAGGGAGAGGGGAGACAGGTTTTGAGTTGCTGTGGTGTTTTTTTCAGTTCATCTGTGCAATCATTCCCCAAAAGAACCAAGCAGGCCTGCCTTGTTGCGCCGTCCAAATGTTCTTCAAAACTTGTCATTATCAACATGTAGATTGCTAGTTCTGATGTTTCCCGAAGCGAACCCAGTTTGAGAATGCCAACGCACAGAGAACAGAAGGTGAGGGACATGCGCCAGATGTCCATTATGGCAATTATCCTGGAAATGTACTTCTGTTGATTCAGACTAAGTCTAGGGGAATAAACTACCACTAAACTACCAAAGGCTACTAAATGCTATCCTGGCTATTTCTATTGGGATTATTACTTTGTGTTTTGTGTGTGCGCATAAGGTGTGACAGTACTTAAAGGACAAGAAGTTATTGAGGTTCATGCCCCTGTTGTCATTTCCAACGCTGGAATCTTCAACACCTTCCAGAAGTTTCTGCCTCAACCCATACAGGACAGACCAGGTAACATAGTATGCAGACTTGATCACTTGATTGTAGCCACTAAATTGTACATTGCACTTGTTTCTCATTTGCTATCTTTTGCACTGCATATTTCCTGTAATGTGTATGTAGAGATCCAGTCACTGTTGGGTTTGGTGCGTCACGGTATGGGTTCCTTCTTGGTCTTTGTTGGTCTGGATGGAACCAAAGAGGAGATGGGCATTGTTTCCACCAACTTCTGGATGTATAAAGACAGTGACTTGGACTCACTGTGGGTTTTTAACATTTTTTTTAATATAAAAATAATGTAGTATTTTGATTATATTTTAGTTAACACATCCCGTTTTCAACCCTTTCCTGTTGTGTGTGTGTGTGTGTGTGTGTCTAGTATGAAGCGTTACTCTTCTCTGAGCAGAGATCAGATATTGGGTAACATTCCAATGATGTTCATCACCTTCCCATCCGCTAAAGATCCTACATCCGACATCAGACAACCAGGTGACACCCATTACCTTACACGCATTACCACAAATGTGTACTTGCTTGTTAGTTGTCCATCAAATCTGACAACGCCTGCCAATTCTTTAGATGTCTGTCTTTGCCTCCTCAATGTACTTAATTTTGGCAGTAATCCAACCGTGGGTTCGCTAACAGTGAGTTCAAAGTTGTTGGGTGGAATGTTATATTTGTTAAACATGGTTTCCTGCCATCTGCTAACTGCCTACAATGGGTCATTAGCACAGCATATGTACAGTTCTCAATGGTAACTTTTTGCAGATTTACCACTTGAAATCTTTTCTCAATTATTGGGTCCTCAAACTCACACAAGTTCATTCCTAGCTGTCAACCATCCAACTAATTTAAAAGAATCCTGAAAAAGGGTCTTAAATATAGACATGATGACTACATACATGATATAATACTGAAAGTGTGAGACTTAAACTGGATGTCCCAGGCATATTTCACCTGGGATGTAATGTAGTGTGTTACCATACTGTGCAAAGTTTACTGTTCCAGCAATCAACTACTTTTCAACTTAGGTTATTCATTCAAGGTGATCAAAAGTCAAATGAAGTGAAACAGTTGTATCACTCTTTCGGCCCCCCATGTGCCCAGGCTTTGAAGCAAATAGTGGCCAAACGGTGGAATTGCAACTCCCGGTCCTTAATGTTATGCCGTCGGGGCCAAAAATACTTTTTCCATAGGCTTACATGGCGAAAGAGATGCATGTTTATCAGTGGATACATTTTTGAGCATCACAACTCTCCTACCTTTCTTTCTACATTCTCACTTTTCTACAACTTTATCTCTGCTGAATTATTTTTGTCCCCGATGAGGAAAAAATGTATCATCCCCTTAAAGTGATCAATGGTACATCATCAAATTACCATATATCATATAACTACAATGTAAGTATTTTAAACTTATGAAATTGCTATTAACTTGAACAGTCTATAGTGTCATTGACCAACGAAATCAGGGCAGCATTTGCTGGTTGTATTTAACCGCTACAGAACTCCGGTACTCCTGCTACTAGCGGCAGTTATTTAGCCGCTAAAAGATGACTGTGAGCGGGCTACAGGCACCGCCAGATGACGGTTCTTTCAGGGACCATGGCAGTTGATTCAGCCAGTAAAAATGTGAGTGTCATGTGGCGGTGAAAGTTACATTTAGGAACCAAAACAACTCATCACGTTTAGGAAAAAGATTGTGGTTATACCCTCCCAAGGGACGAATCAAGAGGGTAAGCCAACCTCCACTAAACGTAGCTCCTATGACGTCATTTTAATCCTACCAAGCACTTACCCACCGTTAGTATTCCATTGACGGACATTTACTTTGGCGTCATTTTGACAGTGAATAACTTTACAGCGTTTCAAGACTCTATTTGTCCATTGTTTATTTATAAAGAAACACGACAATGTATAAAAGGCTCCATTACCTTGTATCTTACGTTATGTTTCCGTACAAGACTTTTTTGTAAAAATAGGCAATTGTGCTGTCACATAGTCAACAAATCACCGTATTGTTAGGAGAAGCACACAGACAGTTTAGACTTACATCAGCTGCTTAGGTTTAATTACTAATGTTAACTAGCATGTTAGTTAGCAGTAATTAGCCTGTGCCTATGTTAATGTTAACTAGCATGTTAGTTAGCAGTAATTAGCCTGTGCCTATGTTAATGTTAACTAGCATGTTAGTTTGCAGTTATTAGCCTGTGTCTATGTTATCTCCTAACATATTCCTACCTCTCCGTCTCTGATGATTGGGAATGATTGAGATTTCTCTTGCACAGCTACCAGAAGACTTCCAACTTTCAGGTTGCTCACGTCACATCTACGTCTTCAAGCTCAGTTGGAAGCTGCGCAGTAACGCTCAGCATCACCGGGAAAGAGCTTGTAATAGACTTCACTGGTCTCAGTCCAGAGCAACGGGATCTGTTGGTCCATTTATATAACTGTCTATTGGATAAACAAGCATTTCCTGGGTGAACATATATTTTTTTCATCGTGAAGTGAACTCTGCTCTCCAACTTGAAAGCGCTGTGTTTTATGTTGACACCATGTTGTGCTATTTCATTTAGAGATTATTTTACATCGGATGTAGAGCATCAGAAAAACATGATTTGGCATGGCTGACCCGGTGGCACCATCTGTGGAATTGAAAGGGGGATTTAATTCTTGCATGTTTTGTTTTGTCATGCATGAACACCCCCCCCTTGCTTTTTTACAAATCGCACCCTGTATATCCCTCTTGTTATGTTTCTGTAGGTAAGTCCTGTATGACGTTGCTAACCATGGCTCGCTATGAGTGGTTTCAGGAGTGGGAGGAGACAAAGCTTGGCAAGAGGGGACAGGACTACCTGGATTTGAAAAATAGCATGGCCCAAGAGATGCTGGACTGGGCACTAACAATCTTCCCCCAACTGCGAGACAAGGTAAAATGTTTCAAACTCAAGGTCAACTCAAAAAACAGCATTTGATCAAGCTCGATGTTTGGCTCATTTTGACTAACCAATGCAGCATGAAAGCACAGCGAAACCAGCAAGCCAGCGGACAACTGGCTATTTAGTTAGCTTGCTAACTCAACCATGCCCCGATGCCACAAAGTTCAAAGAAAACATGCCAAACAAAGTTTTCACTCATCTGGCAATAGCAAAGGAATTGGTGTGGATGAAGCCTTTAAATGACAAATATGACCCATTTAGAGGCTAGCTTCCTTACAAAGTTTACAACTTCACATCCATGTCTTGTTTGGCCTCACCTCCCAACTTGCAGCATGTCAGTTCATACAGAAGTTAGTCCATTACCATGGCAAAGGAACACAAAAGATTGGCTGCTGCTCTGACCATTCTGCTACAGTGATTTGAATTGGAATGGCCTTTGTTCCCATTTTATTTCTATGGATGTCACCATCTTATGTACTATAACAGGAAACATAATTTGGTTATATTAGCATTTCATCACATTTCTAATACGAATATTACTGTTTATTTTTTTTTTCCCTGACCATAATCTAAACCTGTTTTGTATTTACACACTGTCAGTTCAAAATATTGCTGTCTCCAACAGATTTTGCAAAGACTTTTTTATGTACTGTATATCTATTTCTACTTTGGTCTACTAACAGCATGTGTGTTTCTTTTCAGGTGGTGATGATGGAGGCTGCCACGCCTCTAACTAATGTCCACTATTTGGGCGCTCCGAGAGGTGAGATGTACGGAGCTGAACACAACTTGGAGCGCTTCACCCCAGATACGGTTGCTAGGATGCGACCACAGACACCGATCACTGGACTCTACCTAACAGGTGACCTGACTGACTGTCTCTTTTGGTCTGGATTCCACAGTGACACGCCGACTTAATGTTTCTGTGTGTGTGTGTGTGTGATTGTGCGTGTGATTGTGCGTGTGATTGTGCGTGCATGCGTGTGTGCAGGTCAAGACGTATTCTGTAACGGATTGGCTGGGGCGCTACATGGCGGCCTACTCTGCGCCTCAGCTGTCCTTGATCAGATCCTCTACATTGACCTTCTTGCCCTGAAGACCCGCATCAAAAAACAGACCAATCAGAAAAAGATGACATAGCAGCTGATTCCAGATGTACAGAAAAAGACAAAGGAGAAAAAGAGAGAGAAACAGATTTGGACCAAAAAGTGCTGTAATGTAGTATGTATTGTACAACTTTTTTCACATACTAGTAGTACTTCCCAACACCTGTAAACAGACTGTGATGTGTTAAAGGTTGAAGGTTGAGCTATAGGCTTATTATACAAGACTGCTAATTGTTCTTTGTACATTGAGTATTGTCACACCCTTTTAACAATCATTTATGTATTGGCTGGTGTACAAGAGCTAAACTGTCATTTAGTCTTTGTTCTTTGGTTAGTAGCCACACATTTTATGTTGTTGTTTTTTACCAATGAAAAGCCTACTGCTACATGACTGTGAATTTAAGTTTTTTTAAACATATTTTGCTTTTCTAATCTGATATCAACCCTTGTACACCATCCGGTAAACAAAGAAAAGCATAACGGGTCCAAACGAAGAAGAACAAATAATGTAAATAAAGAAAAAAATCAGTAGACTTTTAAGTTTATGTTTGAGTGCTTTGAACCAGGTGTATTCCATAGAACAAGAAGGAAACAAATTGGTCTACATTCATTGTTTGAAAGTTGCTGCTTTTAAAATGGAATAGAAGGTTAAGCTAAATATCAACATCGACATGTGTAATATGTGTCATGTCTGTGACATGCAGATTTCTGCAGGCTAGACTATCTGTCCAATCTGAGGACTATGGTTACCTGGTCCTCAGATCTCTGCAGGGTAAATCCAGACATCTAGCTAGACTATCTGTCCAATCTGAGGACTATGGTTACCTGATGTTGAAAGCCATGCATAAGACAGTTTACATAATCTTATAAAGCCCAAAAGTTCATAAACGTAACTGGTGAAATCACAGTAGTAATTCATCAAATGCATCATCTGCGCTACAGTTATTACATATTGCAGTTTCTATTACACAAAAGCAGTAGATTGTGTTATATGGTAAAGCAATATAGACATCAAATTCTGATTCTTAATGCTTAAATAACTTAAGCAAAGTTACCATACATTAACAGCCATGGCAACAAATGACTTATAATTTCAGCAAAAATCAAAGCAGAATAGGCTGCAGGAGAAACTACTTTCTTCCCCACACGTAGACAATTACCACTAGACACCCTCCTCCAAGGGCGGCCCAACCGGGGTTGATCAAATCCCGGCGTGTGTCCCATAGCCAATTCAATTTTTCTCCTGTATTACAGTCTGTTTTGAAGAGTATTTAAGATGTATTTCCTTGTTTGACACAGAATATTAGTGTATTTAAAAAGACTTGTTTAAGAGATATTGATGTTTTTACGCAAAAGAATTAGCATATTCTTAGGTATATTTGTGTTTAAAAATTAGATTTGAAGTAATTATTTTAAGGTATTGAAAGTACAATGATCATTGATTTTGACTCATCACATCGGATGTATAAGAAATATTAAATTTGTCTAACATCAAGAAAATAAATAAATATTAACTCACCATTTGTCAGAGAAGCAGAGATTCTCTTCGCCGCAGCCAAGCTGACAGCGTCCCAGATTATTATCATCTTTATTATTTTCCCTCTAGAACATGGGCTCTTTCTTGATATGTATTATATTTTCCCTTCTAGAATATGGGATCTTTTCCGATATGTATTACAGGGCAGACTGAATACACCGGAGAAGCAGAGACAGACTCTTCGTCGCAGCCGAGCTGACAACGTCCCAAGGTATTCATCTGTCCTGTGTTATTATTTTCCTCCATCTGGGTTCTACCTCTCTGTAAGAGTCTCAATTTATGTGATTAAGAGCACTCGTCTGCCGTCAAGGTTGCAGGAAATCCTTTCTATATCGATCTAAGTGGTTGAGTTTAGGCATAATTAACTGTGGGTTGGGTTTAGGGTTAGGGTTAGGGGTTATGCATACTAAACTAATGGTTAAGTTTAGGGTTAGGGTTAGGGCCAGGCATACTAGACTAATGGTTAAGTTTAGGGTCTGGGTTAGGGTTAGGCATACTAGACTAATGGTTATGGTTAGGGTAAGGGTTAAGGTCAGGCATGCTAGACTATTGGTTAAGTTTAGGGTAAGGGTTAGGATTAGGTATACTAGACTAATGGTTAAGATTAGGCATACTAGTCCATTTATCTGGTATTGTAATTAAACTGATCTGGGGTTTGATTGTGTTTTATTGGTTTCCTAACAAGGTTAAGGTTTTTGTTATTAAAATAATTTTATTCTAAATAGTAGGACACATCATCAGTAGAGAACCTTGGAATCATCAGGTGTTTCGGCCATTACCACTAGACACCTTCCTCCAAGGGCGGCCCAGGGTTAGGGTTAGGGTAGGGGTTAGGGTTAGGGTTAGGGGTTAGGGTTAGGGGTTAGGGTTAGGGTTAGGGTTAGGGGTTAGGGTTAGGTTAGGGTTAGGTGTGTTCGGATCCCAGTAGCCTCCCCACGCGTCCAACGACTACGCAGTTGAATGGAGACTAAAGGTATGCACGGGCCATCGCATGTCAATCAATTTCCAACCACTAAAGCGTTAACCCTCAGGGTATCCCATATTGGGATAACCTTCAGAGTGGTTATATACCAATCCTCTGCTAAAGGAGGCGGTGAAAGAGACCTTTCGACCAAACCTCAACCTTATGGGGGTGGGGGAGGGGAGGGGAGAAGATTGAAATCATCCCTCTGTCTAGAGGAGGTGGATAAGAGAAAGATCCATCCCTCTGTCTAGAGGAGTGGATAAGAGAAAGATCCATCCCTCTGTCTAGAGGAGGTGGATAAGAGAAAGACCCAACCCTCTGTCTAGAGGAGTGGATAAGAGAGAGGTCCATCCCTCTGTCTAGAGGAGGTGATAAAGAAAGATCCATCCCTCTGTCTAGAGGAGGTGGATAAGAGAAAGATCCATCCCTCTGTCTAGAGGAGGTGGATAAGAGAAAGATCCATCCCTCTGTCTAGAGGAGGTGGATAAGAGAAAGAGAAAGATCCATCCCTCTGTCTAGAGGAGGTGGATAAGAGAAAGATCCAACCCTCTGTCTAGAGGAGGTGGATAAAAAAGAGAGATCCATCCCTCTGTCTAGAGGAGGTGGATAAGAGAAAGATCCATCCCTCTGTCTAGAGGAGGTGGATAAGAGAAAGATCCATTCCTCTGTCTAGAGGAGGTGGATAAGAAAGAGAAAACCATCCCCCTGTCTAGAGGAGGTGGATAAGAGAGAGAGAGAGAGAGAGAGAGAGATCCATCCCTCTGTCTGGAGGAGGTGGAGGAGGGAGGGGAAGGATTTTTTAAAACAGAGTTGCAGTTAGTGTGTTAGCGGTTTTAAGTCCTATTTAAGTCCTATATTTAAGTACATCCTAAATTTTGGGAGCACATCATCAGTAGTGAACCTCAGTATCATCAAGTGTTTCGGCCATTACCAACTAGACACTCTCCACTGAGGGCGGCCCACCCAGGGTTGATCAAGCCCCGGGGTGTGTCCCATAGCCAATTGGGTTAAAAGTAGTATGCTAGTTTTTCCGGGTTATGAATTTTAAAGAGGCTATACATTTTTTAGGGGGATACGGATCGAGACATAATTTGGATCATAACGTCATGTTTTTAGAGATTAAGGATCAAGTTTACAAGGAGTCTACTGCTATGTTTAAGAAACTACTTCTGTACAACTGAGTTAGGAACCTAATAGGTGATCACCTGGAATAAAATTGTAGGTAAGTATAAAAGTAAGTATAAATTTACAAAGGTCTAATAATTATGAGGGTAATACACTGGTTTAAAATCAAGGAGGAGCTATCGGTTAAAGACAACGGAGGTAAGTAAATGGGTAAGTAAAAAAGGTAAGTATAAGCTAAAAAGGTCTAATTAGTTAAGGGTTATTGGAGGTAAGTAAGTTTGGTAAGTAAGCTAAGCAAGATGCCTAATTAATTTAAAGTTCAAAAGAAGCTATCGGCTAAAACAGCTAATCGTTAGCGGAGGTCCAAGTCGAGGGGGCCTAGGTCCCGTTGCATCCACGGCCTGACCACCTAAGCTGGGTCAGGGGATGAGAATTTAGGTGGTAAAAAATTTTGGAGGATTCCATTTGGTTTTGACCAGATAAGGACCAAATCAGACGTATGTGGTGCAGATGGGCTGTTGCATTGGGTGAGGCTAAACCTCGTAGAAGACTGGGCTACGTTTAAGGTCCTGATGCCCTGGACCACCACTCCCGCAGTGCTGTCCTAGAGGCGGACACGGGGGGCCGCATACTTACCGCCTGTCTGACGAAACGTTCGTTAACACCGCTAGGTATCCCCGGTTTCGCCAGAACAAGGCCGAAGCTTGGTTTCTGAAGGTCTAGAAGGTCTGGAAGTGTCTGGGTCATAAATCTAAGAAGGACCCAGCATAGGGCCAGGCCCCTTCTTGAAAGCAACCCCGCCTAGGGCCAAGCCGCCTTCCTAAAAGCAACCCAGCATAGGGCCAGTTGCCTTTCTAAAAATAACCCAGCAGAGGGCCAAGTTATTTTATTATGGCATTCCTGTACTCCATACAACGCACAGTCCCAGGAAATGCTGAAGCTAAAGCTAATTTAAGGAGCCAATATGGATTTTTGAAGAAAAAAATTTTTATGAAAATTTTAAACTTCAAAACAGTTTTTAGACCTTTCCTGTGTACCATACAACGCAAGACCCCAGGAAAGGTTTTAGAGCTCTATACCTAAGTACATGCATAAACCTGTGTCCCATACACCGCACAACCCCAGGTATGCAGAGTGACTCACCTAGAAAGATGAGTCCTCAGATGCTCTGAATTTTGGGCCAATTCCGTCGAGTAGTCGTCGTACAAATGATTGTTAAGTCGTGGTGCACGTCCCTAATGCATTGCGACGAATAAA